>NW_017729034.1:50973114-50990069 GCF_001723915.1 Gavialis gangeticus
CACCTTCATATATCTACAGCTCTCTATATCTACCAGTCTGAATATCTCCGGCTCTGAATATCTCTGGCTTTATATATCTCCCTTTCTACATATCTCCACAGTGTATCCATCTGACCATGGGGTAAAATTCCTTCCTGGCACCAAATGTAGCAGTCAGTCTGGCCCTGAGCAAAGAGACAAGATTTTCTAGCCGGGAACCTCTGGGTTTTGGTATAGGCAGAAGCAGTGGCACACCCCAGTCAAAATCCCCAGCCTGGGCTGCAGCCAACACCCAGTGCTTCTGAGGAAGACAAAAAAAAAGCCCCCTGACACATATAGCAAAAGGAAAGGGGGGAAAAATCCTTCCTAGCCCCATGTGGTAACCAGCAAAGGCGCAAAGCATAGGAAATAGCCATAGTAGAGCATAGATGTAGCATCCCTGACCAATGCTTATCCAGTCCTTTCTTGAACACCTCCAAACATGGAGAGTCCACAACATCCCTGGGCAGTCTGTTCCACTGCCTCACTGTTCTAACAATGACGAAGTTCTTCCTGATATCTTTTCTAAAGCTACTTTGCTGCAATTTCCAGCCATTGGTCCTCATCCTGTTCTCTACAGCTAAAAAGAAAAGGCATTCTCCCTCATTTTTCTGTTAGCCTTTCAGATATTTGGAGATTGTTATCATGTTCCCTCTTAAGAGCTTTTTCTGCAAACTCAAGATGCTTATTTCCTTCAGCTTCTCCTCATATGACTTGCCTTCCAAGCTCTTCATCATTTTTGTCATCCACTGCTGGACCCTCCTAACTTCTCCATTTTTTTTTAATGTGGCACTAAAAAACAGAACCCAATACTCTTCTTTAAGCTCAAAATGGTACGTTTGCTTTTTCCTATCATTTTCTGTCTTATTTGGCAAACTTGGTTATGGGAGGGTGGGGTTCTTTCACAAACCATGAGCAACCACCGCCGTTGAGTAGTTTATTGTCAGAAGTGTTGCCTCTGTCTCAGGGCTTCAAAGTGAATAAAGAGTTTTCCCATTTCAGGTGCCATTTAAAACGAGCAAACCATCTGCACTGGAAACTGGCACACAAGGTGAAGTGTGTCTTCATTGACAGAATTTGTGTGAAACAGGCAGGGGAATCCTGCACCGTCCCTCCATAAGAAATTACACATTCTTATCTGAAAGCACAGTTCCAAAAAGTACATACTGTAGCAGTGGGGTTATAATGTTGTTGTAGCCCTGATGGCCTGGGAAATGTTAGAAAGGTGAGCATTTGGGGCGATATCTTTTATTTGGACCATCAGTATGGTGGGGATAGGGGTAGACAAGCTTTTGAGTGCAATGTACCTTTCCTCAGAACAGACCTGAGAAAGGGCAGTTTGTGCCCGAAAGGTTGTCAAACCTCTCTCCCAGCTACATAATTGGTCCAAGAAAAGATCATTTGCCTCTTGTAGTGTAGCAGCACATTTCTGGGGATGCGATTTCACATCTGTGCCTTCTGTTGGCAAGGTAGCTCATCTGCAGCAACAAAACAAAGCATGATTGTGGAGGTCTTGGATAAAAGCAGCTACCTTTTAATAACTCCTGATCACAGTAATAAATTATAATACCTATCCCACAGTAGCTAACATCCACAGGCCATTCTCCTCCAGATTTAAACAGTGTTAAAGCAGAGCCAATTTTGAGCCTAAGCTATGTGATAATTTCCTCTTTTAATGATATATTTATCATAAAAATACCAAACTCTATATAGAATGTTTTAAAGTTTTTTGTATAACTCTTTATAACTTTTGTAATTCATGTTATATCTACACTTAATCAGGTATGTTTTTAAACTGTAAATACCAAAAAAATGTGCTGATATGAAGGTGCTTAATACCTGTTCCTCCAGAATTATTCAAATATCAGGTGGTGCTTTAAAGTTTACACTCTGTACAGCTATCTGTAGTACAGCCAATAAAGATTTTTTTTTGTAAAAAAAAGGTCTCACCAGCAGGGTGGGGGGGAGGGAAAGTGGTATCTTGTGCCTGTAAGTTATCTTCTCGCAACTTTTACCTGTTTTTCCCCTATCCCAATTATGTCATTCCTTCTAACCCAGGGGTGGGCAAAATATGGCCCATGGGGATATCTGACCTGCCAAGGCAGATCCCTTGGTCCTGCCTAGTCCAGATGCACAGGGTAGCCCCAGGCTGTGGTGCATGTGGCTGTTCCCACTGCCCACAGGTGCACAGCGAGACTGCAGCAATGCAGTAGCCAGACTCTGCTTCCCAGCAGCCCCTGTCACAGCTGCTCACTGTCCTGGACTGAGTTTGTAGGGCTGACAGACGCACCATATTTGTTAGAGACTAAATGCATCAAGTTTATGGTATTTGTTAGAGTCTAGAAACAGCAAGTTTTGGGTGCGTCGCTGATTCCCATCACTAGATGGGAATCAGCGACACACCCTAAACTTGCTGTTTTTGCAGTCAGGTTTTCAGGTAAAACAACATTCACACAAATGTTGTAACATTTGCACAGGGTCCCCTTCTGCCCAAACACAAACATGCAAGCCATTGGTGACTACGGATTTGTGGTGACAATATACGTTTTAAATCAGAAAAATGTAAAAGTTTTGACTGAAGGTATTTCTAGAAGTAGCCAGCTGGAGTGACCTAGTGTTGAGGGACTGACATGTTGGCCTAGATGTCAAGCCAAAGCACTCTGCAGGATGGGAGCTGGTATAAACACTGTGCCCATTTGGGCTTCTATCCTGTCCCTGATGATAGCTAGCACCATATCCAAGGAAAATTCAAGAAATCCTGCTTTGGAAGGTCTCATTTCCTAATAATTAAAGACTAACTTATACCTGGTAACATTAGTTTTTGTTCCCTCCCCAAATTATTTTTTGTTACAATTAAGTCATAACTCTGGCAAATCTTGTTACCCATATAAAAGTCCAATCCCTCCTTGAATCTTGTGAAATTCAAGGCTTCAGAAGTGTACTGCAGCAGTCAGCTTAAATTACATTTTGTGTGGGAAAAGGTGTTTCCTGTAAGATAGCTTGGCTCTGCCGTCCCAGTAGATTTGGCTCAGGCATCCTTTTTTTAGTTACTATGTATTGAAGGAACTGTTAAAAACCTGAAAACACTGTTTCTTTTGCCCAAACGCAAAGACTGTTATGGCACCTTTCATAAAAAGAGAAGCTCTTAGTGCTGTTCTTGGCCAAATTCCCTCTCCTGTTTCTCTCCCCAACTCTCCTGTACTGTGCACCATCTACCTTCAACCGCAGAATAGGCTGTTCTTGAGTGGCTCTCAGTTACAAATTGCCTTGGACTGTCACAGAGCCATAAAGAAGTAGGATTGGAAGGGACCTCTTGCTAGAGGCAAGATCATCCCTACCCAAACCATCCCATACAAACCATCATCTAAACTCTACATAAGACTGCTATGAACCCTGACACAGCATAAACTTAACACCCTAACCTGCCACAGGTAAAGCAGGGAGGGTGACCACAGCAGCCAATGCCCTGCTTCTACAATATGTCTCAAGAGGTCCTGGCCAGTGTCACACCACCCCTGCTAAAGAAGAAGGCCAGAACTCCCAGTCCATACCAATATGACCACTGGAAGTCAGTCATCTCTTTAGACGCTCTGCATTTTAAAAATATATGATTTGGGGAAGCGTGGAGTTCAAGTTGTTTTGAATTGGGTTGAAAAAGGACTCTCCCTCTATGTGACATTGGTCAGGCCACAGTTGGAGTACTGCATCCAGTTCTGGGCACCGCACTTCAGGAGGGATGTGGCCAGCATGGAGAGGGTCCAGAGGAGGGCCACTCGCATGAGCTGGGGCAGCAGGGCAGGCCCTACGAGGAGAGGCTCAGGGACCTGAACCTGTTCAGCCTCCACAAGAGAAGGCTGATGGGGGATCTAGTGGCCATCTACAAACTGGCCAAGGGGGACCTGCAGGCAATGGAAGAGTCCCTGTTCCCCTGAGCACTACCAGGAGTGACCAGGAATAACGGTCACAAGCTGGCAGAGGGTAGATTCAGACTAATCATCAGAGGCACTACTTCACAGTCAGGGCGGCTAGGACCTGGAACCAACTTCCAAGGGAAGTGGTGCTCGCTCCTACCCTGGGGGTCTTCAAGAGGAGGCTAGACAGTCACCTAGCCAGGATCGTTTGACCCCAGCATCCTTTCCTGCCCAGGGCAGGGGGTCAGACTTGATGAGCTGCTCAGGTCCCTTCCGACTCTACCAACTATGAAACTATGAGATAGAAAGTTGGGTGATTTTACTCACTAGTATTAAAAAAGGGTAAATTATTCTCTGCTTTCTTGGAGATGTATGTTAGCTAAAAATTTCAGAAATGTTTCCATTCAGGTCTACTCCTAAAGGCTTCAAAAGGCATGTTGTTAAGTAAGCAACACGTGGATAATTTTTTCTTGCAGTTACCCCGTAACAAACATTGTATCAGCAAGGATCTGAAAATAAATAATTGCAACTCAGCATCAAGTTCATGAGAGGATCAGTAGGACACAGAGCTAGCCAGGAGGCACTATACAATGCAGAGTAAATAAAGTGCAAGAGTTCAGATGCAAAGCATTCCCCCAAACTGAAAGATTAAGTGTTTTAATCCCCTAAACTGCTTGAAAATCTTGACCATTCAGTTTGCTTGCAGAGTCACTTTACCCTACACAATAGAATATAAGCAAGCACTTATAAAATAATTAATCTGAAAACTTGTTATATATGTTGCCAGGAAGTGTGTCCCAGATTTCCCCCCATTGGGGAGGAGCTGAAACATTTACATTTTAGGGAAATAACAGATCTGGCATTTCCTTCTATATCTGAGAAGCATTTGGAAAAATCTGTTGTTCTTCCTTTGCTTGTTATCCCCATAGCATTCCCTCCTAGTACAGCTGACAGTTCTGAGTAGCTCACAGAATTGCAGCATCCTCCTAAGTACCTTTCCAAGTTGGCAGACTTCTTGCTCTGCAGTTCTCCAAATACACCATTTTGTCACAACACGTTAGATTTTAATTCGTGGGCTTATAATGAAGAATGACAGGTGATTTATTAGAGGCTAAGAGGATAAATGGCTCTTCAGTGACAGTGTCACACTGCATCAGTTTAACGTAGGGTTAAATATAGTCTGTCTCAGTGCGTGGCATTCTGCTGTGAAGAAAGGTTTGAAACAGCACAAGAACCTGCTTTAAAATAAAGTTCATGCTATAAGCCAGGTTGTGAAACACTGGAGGAAATAGACTGTACAACTGTCCTGTTTATAAGAACTAAATGTTACGTTCAAGATCCAATGCACATGTCTGGGGATTTGGCAGCATTTCACACAATAATCATTTAAATTGCCTCCCTTGTTCTGCTCCGCTTGATTTCTGCCAATGGCTTTATTTGTGCACATAGGTCAGCAGGTCAGAAACATGGAAGTGAGAGCTGTTTCCTCTCACCATACAAATTAAAACTCTCAGGAAGTTTGATTAAGCACCAAGTGGCTCAGCTGCTCGTGGCGTGCACAGAAAGGGTTGATCAACAAAATAACTGAGAACATTCCCATTCTCTAATTCCAGCATCCTGCTACAATAACATACCAGCATCACACAGGGACCATCTTCTACTACAACATTTCTATTGGGCATCTTATAGAATAGCCATTGCACCACGCCCAGGCAGTGAGCGCACCTGGAGTATCAAATACAGTCAAACAGTTAAACGTGACAGAATGAGATGATTGCATAATTGTGTACAATAAATGAACAGGAAACCATGTTCAAAGACCGGCTGCTTTGTGGGCAGAGAAAAACAGATTTGGTTGAACAAATTATGTGTTAGAAATCATTCCCTTGGCTATAATTATATATGGACTTTCTCCATCCTCAGTTATCTTTTGTGCTCAAGAGTGAAAACAGAGCAAATTCTTCACAGGAAAAAATGTATTCAGTGGGTTTGGCCACTTTTTGTTTGAAAATTATCTGTTTACAATTGTACTTACCGTTCTATTGGCCATTGAAGTAAGTGGGAGCCTTATCTGACCCTTTGTGAAAGTATTTCAACCTGTCTTCTTTGCAAATGGTTTGTTCAGGTCACTGTTGGTTCTGTGCTTGTTATCTCAGTGCCATAGCATTGTTTCCCTGATTGTCTGTCTAGAAAACAAGCAAAGAGAATGGAGGGATTGTTTACAACAATATGTGTTTATAGGTAGACACATATTATGTCCTGTCCCAGAAGGATCAACTTTTGCAATGGCTGAAACCTACATGCCAGCTACAATCTTCAGGTTCCCCTCCATTAGATTCCATGTGGCCACTGATTTAGGCTCTTCTCAGGTGATCAACTGAACAGGTAAATTAATTAATTTGGGAGTCAGGAGTTTGCTAATAAAGGTATTTTTAATACTAGCCATAAATTAATATACTGAAACAACAGAAACAAGTTTTCCTTTGGGACAGATGCTTCTGGGGAGATTAATATTCCATAGATGAAATCTTGCCTAGAACCATCCAGATAGAAGTTGCCATTATATATATCTATTTCATTTCTCTGTTAAGATCGCTTTTAAGATGCAATGAGATGTTCTAAATTGTTTCTCATGCACTTAATCTGATCCCTTATTTGGTCAGCTGCAAGGAAGCTAGTTTCACATGTTTCAACCAGCGCTGTAGCCAGTTACGTGGTTTCCATTTTTTCCCCCTCAGCTTGAGCTGGGTTTGAATGCAGAAATACCTGAGGAAAATGGCTGCATTGCTGATCAAAACCCATTCTTTTAAAAAATACTCTTTCATGAACAAGACACACTCACTATCATGTTCCTGGTTAGTAAACTAGCAGTAGTGGCGGTAGGTAAGTGTATTTTGGGGAGGTGTAACAGATTGGTTGGCGCCTTTGAAAGTGAAACAAGGAACAGCCAGCAGGTACATGCTGGAGCACAGCTTGGAGGTTTCAGAGGACTCCCAAGAAGTGTCTGAGAAGTGGGAGAGGTTGGGAGGAAGCAGTTTTGCTCTAAGAAGTTGGCTGTGTGCTGCTGAAGTTGAGATCAGGCTCTTTAGGGCTGGGCTTGTGTGGGCTGTAGTTCCTTTATATTTGAACCATTTTTCTATTCTGGAGTTAAAACTCACTAAGGGAGCTGCATACTGGACTTAGTGTGGTTGACTGTCTTCTTTCTGAGTGGGAACCTAGACATATTCTATAGGAGGGCATGGTGTACAGTGACTAGAACGGGGTGACTGGGATTCACATCTCTTCCTGGCTCTCCTGGTAGTTCAATAGGGGACACCAGACCAGTCACTCAAGACCAATTCTTCCAAAATGCACCATTTCTGAGTTCCCACCTAAGATGTAGAGCCTGACCCCATGATACTGAGCACTAACATTTCCCACTATGTCTGCTGAAATTCTGGACTCTGAATGCCTTGGAAAGTCAGGTCTTTGAAGTCAGAAAATGGGCACCCATAATTAGGCCCCACTCTTAAAAGTTTTGGCTCAGCTATCCCTATATTTAGTTTACTCACTTGTAAAAGGGGCCAGGTGGCTCTTCTCAAGCTGCTAAGGGTATTGTGAGGCCTATTTATGAAGTACTAGGAGATGCTTGTGTGAAAGGCATTGTAAAACTCCAACTATTATTTACTACCATCTAGAAGACCTTCTAAGGAGGAAGGGCACTGTGTCCTAGTCCATGATGAGGGGTTTTAGGTGCTATGCCAAATCAAATAACAACAGTATGAACAAACTCCTACAGGATAATAAACTACTTAATGGAAGTAATCATGGGATTTGACCTTGCACTCAAACAAATTGTCCATTGACTTATGTGGAAATTCTGCTTTGGTCAGGACTGCATGATGCACATGGGCCAAACTATAAGTATAGTAACACTGAAAACTGGTAGGTGTTACTGGGCTGAATCATGTCATTTCCTGAGCATTCCCAGGCCCCGCACAGATGACTCACACAACACGTTGTCTGTCTAGACCTCAAGAAAGGCATAGAGCACTGATTCTCAACCTTTTTAGGCTCAAGGCACCCCTTGGAAAACACCAGCTCCTAGCTTTCTCTTGCTTTTTGACTACAGAAAAATAATACAACAATTATTTTGTTGCAAAAAACTCAAGAGAGACCACAACAGGTCAGAATGGTTTGGATATCATGGATTCCTCTTTGATATTTCTGGGTATATCTTGTGAACCAGCTGATGAAATAGCTCAGTGGCTAGAGCACATGCCCAGGATGGGAGAGACCTGTATTCAATTCCTTCCTCCTCCAGGATATTTGAACCTGAATGTCATGCTCTGGTGAGGCCTCAGTTGGAGTACTGTGCCCAGTTTTGGGCCCCACACTTCAACAAGGGTGGATAATTTGGACAGGGTCCAGCACTGAGCCACAGAAATGATCAGGGGCCTGAGAGATGAGACTTATAAGGAAAAGCTGAAAGAACTAGGGTTATTTAGTCTGATGAAGAGAAGACACATGGGGATTTGATAGCAGTCTTCAAACACCTGAAGGGTGGTTATAGGGAAGATTGAAATGCACTTTACTCTGTGGCCATAGGGGACAGGACCAGGAGCAATGGCTTCAAGCTGCAGCAGGGAAAATTTAGGTTGGAAATTAAGAGGAACTTTCTGACTGTAAGGATGGTCAAGAATTGGAACAGGCTATCCAGAGAAGCTGTGAATTCTCCATGCTTGGAAACTATCAAAAGCAGGTTGGACACGCTTGGCTGGGATGGTTTAGTCAGGGATGCTCCTGTCTTGAGCAGAGACAGATGGACTACATGACCTTGTGAGGTCCCTTCCAGCCCTACTTTCCTATAACTGAAAAAAGCACACAAACCCTAACCACCAGACAATTCTGAGGCTCAGATGAATTAAGTGTCTCTGAATCCCTCCTAATGAAGCCTAACTGCAGGATATTGGGGATGATAAGGATTGAGGAGATTTCAAGGATCATTTAGTTTACCCCCCTCCCCTCCATTAAACAAGTTTTACTGTACTTAACCCATCTTTGACTGCTGCCTATCCAGCCTAATCTTGAAGTCTCCAGTGCGGCAGATTCCACTGTTTCTTTTGGAAGAGTTTTCCAATATCTATCTGCTTAGGTATTTATGGGGTTTTTTTGTCCCTGAGGCTTGATCTCAATCTGCCTGCCTGCACTTTAAGCCCACTGCTTATCTCACAGATATAGTTTTCTTGAATCAGGGATGCAATTCGTCATGCATAAATTTAAGCATGTCTCTACAGGATTAAGGCTCACACCATTTCCTGCCTTGCTGAAAAAATCTTTATAAATAGTAAGGCAGCAGGAAAAAGCCTATTTTTTTTATGGTTTTAAAATAAGTTCAAGGCATGCTGTTTAAAGGGTTCTCTCAAAAACTGAAATATTTTTAAAAATTTGATTTTTAAAATTCAAGTACTATTAATATACACTTCAAGTACTATTAATATACAGTATATAGAAAATCACTATTTAAAATTACAGTAATGCATTTATGTAAAAGTAATGGGAGTTCAGGAGGAAGGAAGAGTCAAATTAAATTTTATTTTCTCATCCAATCTGCATTTGATCCATTCTTCTTTCCTACTGGTGCCAGTGAGTTTTAGTGTCTAAAACAGACTGTCAGTTCAAGTATATGTCATCAAAACATTCAGAAATGCAAGATGCAGTGTATCTTCATGAAGTTTACAGAATTCAGTTAGAAATGCAGGAATCTATGCATACCCTCAAGCAGCAGAACTCAAATTACATTTCCAGATCTGAGTGATCTATTCAAATGAGCTATTTATCTATTTGCTAAATGTATATTTAATTATCCTCCAATTAGTCACTGGTATAGTCTAACGATTTGCAAGATGTTTACAAACTTAACTGTATGTTCACTCTGGTGACAGCATTAACATAATCTGATTTACAGCTTCAGTAAGTCACGATGGGTGCATCTACACAAGACGCTTTGAGCACAGTAGACTAATTCTACTGCACATTAGCATGGCAGACAAAACCTGTGCTAATGCGCTAATGTGCAGGAGAATTAGTCTACTGTGCATTAGCGTCACCAAAACAAACATGTACTGCAGCTAATGCATAGTAGCGCTGATTACTGCACATTAAGGTAGTACCTGTAATTATAGGTACTAAACTTAATGTGTCATAATTACAGCACATTAATGAATGTGTAGATACACCCATTGACTATGACTCTCCAAGCTGAGGTTTAACAACCTTTGCAACAGTAGGATGTTAACTGTATGGTCCCTTGCATCACCTGTGGCAGGTTAAGATGCTATGTCTTGGGTTTTGTGTCAGGATTGACTGTGTAGTTTTGCTAAAAGGTTAAACAATGGATTTGTATAAGATGATTTGATTAGGGATGGCCCTGCCTCAGATAAGGGGTTGGACTAAATGCCTTCTGGAGGGCCCTTCCAGCCCAGGTTCTCTGTGATACTTTGATTCATAGAACTAATATGTGAATAACTCAGATACGTATTACAGAATTGGCCCACAGAGTCTTTTAATCCAGCCCTCAGACATGGGTTTTCAGCAGCAGTAGCTGGCACAGGGAAAAGCAGCCACAGTGGGCACAGGGGAAACACTCGCCACTGCTGCTTTTCCCTGTACCAGCACAGGAAAAGTGCCCGCCATCTGCACAGGGAAAGTGCCTGCTGCCACTGCTTTACCCTGCACCTGCTGCCACTTTTCCCTGGTGGGCACAGGGAAATGCAGCAGTGGCAGGTGCTTTCCCTATGTAGGTGCATGGAAAAGAAGCAGAAGGGGCAGTAGTACCTACCTACCAGCCCACCTCTGCCCTGAATTGGGTCAGTCTGGCCTGCAACTTTTAAAGGTTGCCAGCCCCTGTAGTTGGTCATTAGGGCTGTGCAAAATGGTACTGTTCCAGTTTGCCTTGAGTTTCGATGGTTCAACGGAACAGTGTTTCATATCAAATTTCATTTTGAGTCGAAACAGCTGTCCTGTTCCATTCTTCTGAAACAGAAAGGCTGTTTTGAGTTTCACTGGGGATGGAGATTCAGCCCAGCTGGGGTGACTTCCCATCCCCAGCACTAGATCATATGGGGGGTGGGAGGCAGCCCAGGTGGGCTGGTTCTCTGTGCCCCGAGCTACATCACTGTAGTGTGGAGGATGGGTAAGCATCCCAGCTGGGCTGCCTCCCACTCCCAGCGCAATGTAGCATGGGGGACAGGGAAGCAGCCCCACTGGGCTGCCTTGCCACCCCCTGCCAGATCTTGTGATGGGGATGGGAAGTCACCCAGCTAGACTGACTTTCTATCCCCAGCCTATGGTTGAAACATTTCGACTTTCGAAATGTTTTGACCAGCCTCGTTTTGTTTCGAGGCTATTTCGAGGGCCTTTGTTTCGTTCTGATTTTGTTGTTTCGACCTCAAAATTGGTCAAAACAGTGTCAGAATGAAATGGCTGGTGAAATTTCACACAGACCTATTGGTCATAATATCCACATGCCACTGACCTCCCTAGACTCATGCCAGGATTGGCATGCTTCAAGCCGGTGGGTGAGCAGCTGCAGCTAATGGAGGTTCAGTAATATCAAAAGGACTCTGTGTGGGGGCAGCAGCTTGCATTATCAGTTGCAAGATCACAGCTTTGAATTGCTACTGCATGTGCAGACTAGCATTTTAAGGAAATCTTGCTGGAGTACCCTACAATTAAAAATCCCCAGAGGTCGTGGCCTCTGGCTTTGATTTGAAATTCCACTTCAAACAACATGAATGACTTTAAATAGCAGAACATTACAATGATTCATTATCAGTGGAGCTGGTCACAATGAGTTACATAGAACCTGTGGTGTCTGCTGGTCTGTTGAATTTTGGAAGACCAGAAGGAAATGAAACATTGCTACTCATTTTCAAGCCCCCACTAGTGTTCAATTTGGCTGGGGAGAGAGAGGAAGAAGTTCAGCTGAGAAAGGCCTCTTTTTACAGCAGCTAATTAAACTGTGGGTCTTGATCTCTGACCCCTTGGAAATAAGAATTTGGCATTTTTAGTAATGGTATCAAAGTGGGTGTTTTGTGGTATGTCCGTGCACAACAGCTCCTCCTCTCGCACTGAAACCTGCAGCTTTTCCTTCTCAGCATGGAAGGAAGGGTGGACGTTCACAACAGAGCCTCCCCTCCCATGCAGACCATAGTTTCATTTTACTCTCCTTTGTTTTCTTAACCATCATTATTTATTCAGCTCACAGTGTTGCCCACTGTACACTTTGCTCTTTCACTCCTAAAACTTTCCTTACTAATTTTCCTCTTGGAAGGGAAATTTGTATCATTTTAACCTTGGTCAAAAAAATACCCTTTGTTTGTAATATGACATACATGATAGTGCCTCCAATTCTCCCGTGTAAGATCCCACATCAAAGGCACCTATGTTCATATATGAAAGATCATATAGATCAAACACAAGGCTTCAGGCACCAAGTCTCCCCAGAAGGACCTACCAGACATAACTCCAAGCTCCAAAAAAAGAAGAATCCAGAAATTCTGAACATGGTTAATGGAGGCGGTGGTACAACTCTGGTAACTACACACCATCTACTGGCCATTAGCATTCAGTTATAATGTGGTTATTTGTAATTGTGTGTTAGTGCTGGTACCTCCACAGAGTTCTGCTCTTTGTCTGTGGAGATCAAAGCATATGACTTGACTTGAAGAAACCAGTGAAGAAGTATTTGGAGTCATGCTTAGGTGACTGTTTTTTGAATAAGTTGCCTAAACAGTAGTGGCACAATTTGGCTGGTTCTCTTGAGTCATTATTTCTGAAAAGAAGGGTAGCAGTCCAGCCACTTATCATCTGGTTCTCAGTCTGATGTATGCGTTTCCTGCACTGAACATTAGCCAGTCAGTTGGGCAGTCAAAATGTCCTGTTCCTCCTGTAACACTCATATTTGCTAGCTCTGTCATGATCAGACATGGCTCAGCCTGGGTCTAGCACATCTGACTGAGCTGCGGTTGCAGTTTCTAATTGATAGAGGCTGCCCTGGTTTTTGCTAGCCTAACATGAAAGCTTCTTGCTGAATCCAAGCTAGAAAGGGGCATGGGTAAATGGTAGGTTACCATATATGGTGTGGGGCCCAGTATTGGTACTGACTCCCTTACCTTCCTCCACAGCAAGCTTCAGCAAGCCACCACAAAGCCCATCATCAACCCCAAAGGCAGAAGCATTCACCAGAGGACAAACTTCAGCATCCCTTTAATACCAGCCACCCACAACCCACCTGCCAGCCCCTTCTACCAACTCCAGTGCTCTCTCACCAACCAGAAAACAGGCACCCAGCAACCACTAGTGACTAACAAACCTTGCCCCTCTGCAACAATGGGTTTCTACCTTTCTCAGATACCTAGCACTCAGCTTGCTCCCCTCTCCATTACTTACCAGCTTCTGCCAGGCATCCTACCCCAACTACTTTAGCTGTTGCTGCCATGTTTTGTACAGCTCTGTGAACTGTCCTTGCTACTGCTGGCTCCTGAGTAGAATAGTATCTAATGGTATGACTAATTGAATTTTGTCATAAGTACCATATTTGCTCACATACCATATGTATTTTCTCCCAAAATCATACCTCCAAAATTGGGGCGCACAACTTAAGTAGAGAAGCTGTTTTTTCTTTTCTGGAAGAGAAGCAGGGTGGAATAGCATAAGCAGGCACTGTGACCCATGGCTGCTAAGATGTCTGTCACCTCTTCGGTCTGGTGTTAACCCTCTCACAGCCACTGATGAGGCAGTAGCTTTTGGCTAAAAAGTCACTGTGCTGGCTGAAGGTGAATGAGCTGTAGCATGCAGTCTGTAGTATCTTGATGAGGCTTGTGGTATGGAAACAGTGCTTTATTGTTTACAGAAAAATATATAAAGAAGAATTTAGAGTAAAGAAGTAACAGTCTTACTACTGTCCTTTCAAGGGTCTGGGGGGCCTAGCCTTGTTGATGTAGTATCACACCAAGGAGCTCCTGCCGCCTCACCCAGACTGTCTCCTGAGATACCACACTTCCTGCATACTCTGTCACAGTCAAGTATGAATCCAGGTGTATTTTTTATTTGGAGGGGGGTAGCATGCAAGAAAGTACAGTAACTTTTATGGAAGGTCAAACATTATGCGTTCCTCCATTTCTGAATTATCTGATGTTATTTTCTGCCGGGCTTCTTCAGGCATCACAGTAACTTGTAAACTTCATGTTAATGTTCTAAAGTGAATGCAAGTGCATTTGTTTAACTTTTCCTTTATAAATGTGTACTATTTATACAGAAATAGAGTTTAATCCAATACATTTGTACCAACAAATCCCCATTTGATTTGGCTCGGTGTTTTCCCAAGAAGATGTTCTCCCTAAACTTACCTTGGTAGTCAAGATGTGCTGATTGAAACAAGAGAAATGTTGGCTTTATCTCTAAGAAGAAAGGAACTAGCTCATAAAGCAATCCTTAGTCATGCAAAATTTCAATAAATTCAATGGTGGCTTTAACCTTAAAATGTTAACCAATTTACACTTTTTAAGCACATATTTAGAATGTATATATCTATGTAAAAAAGCCACCAGAAATCACTGCATACACCTTACTTTCTTTTCCCCTTTGCGCAAAAGGCAAAAAAAAAGTTTTATCTATGATTTGGCTTGATTTTGCAGAAAATCTAAAGTGTCTCTTTCAATATTTCTAAAATTTTCTAAAAATTAGTGAAGTGGGCCCCCTTCTGACTGCACGTTTCTGTTTCAAGCTTTTCTTTTGTTGATCACTCTGCTTATAATCCCCTGTAAGCAGAGTGGCAAACACAGCTTGGCAAAGTAATTACTGGGCTGAATAGAAATGATCAGTTATTATTTAAAACAATGAACTTAGTCATTGTGCAGCTGTAACACGGAACAGGGAATCAGAACATCCTGTGTTCTACTCGGGGCTGTGCTGTGCTTACCTCCTGTGGCTTTAAGTCAGTCAACTTAATCTTTCTGTTTCTCTGTTTCCCTAAACTTAAACTGTTGATGATCTTGAACAATGGCATGAAGATTAGCATATTTTCAATAAGAAAATAAAATGTTATCTAACTGCTAAGCTACTACAAACAGCCTTTACAATGCAGTGACATGCCTGAATAGGCTCTCAGATTAAGATATATAAAGAAGGGAGTCACCCTAGTCTAACAGGAGGAAAAAGTAAAACATTTTGTTTCTGTTTTAGCAAACCATCCACAATCCCATCAAGAGTTGGACAGTCCGAAAGCATTCACTGGTAGCCTAACATGCTCCAATGAATGTCAACAGGGTAAAAACTCAAGTTGGCTTCGGTAGTACGGTTAATATGGCAAACACTTGTGAAAAGTCCACCCAAGAGGACTGAAAAACACAAGACAGAAAAGTCAGCAAGCCAGTTGTGTTGGGAGAAGAGGGTAACAAAACTAAGCAGGTTAAACTATATACATCCTATGAAGTACAGTAATCACAGATCACCATGTATCTGTGTTCCAGGATACATGAATATGGAAAAGGCAAGTTCTGATGACGTGCTGGAAAGAAGAAGAGGCAGTGGCTTTAGGGATTGTGACTGGAAGCTTCCCAGAGTTTTCATGAAAAAAATCTGGAAGTTCTTGTCAGAGAAGTGGGGGATTGGGTTATTGAGGACGACAGGGTGAAGAGAAGAGTCAGGACAAAACTTGATCATGAAAAGTTTTGAAAGTAAGGACAAGTAATTGGTAGAAGTTAACGTTGAGAGGGACTTAAGTTGAAGGGGCCCCAGGGAAGAGCCAGGAAGCTTGCCTTAACATTGTAAATGGACTTGAAGAGGGCAAGCATGAAGGAATTGAGAGCAGAAAGATTAGTTGTGAAGGTGTGAAATGATTAGGACTTGGACAAAGCTGTTGGCAACATCAACAGAGAGGAAAGGTCAGAGACACTGTACAGGAAGAAGTGGCAAAATTTGAACTTGGCCTGTGTAGGAGAGTTAAAGAAGAAGGCCTAATCAAAGACCTAGGACAGAAAAAGGGAAAACCTTCAGGGGAAATTTTCAGTACTCTGTTTTTCCCTGGTTAAATTTTAGTTGATGGTTTAATGTCCCTTAGGAAATGACTAATTGCCAGGCTGAGATTATCCTTAAAGAAACCTTTGTTTTTTGAGTAAAGTCCCAACAAACCTCTATTGTAATAGAAACAGATAAGCACTACTGAGTTATCTGGACGCTAATAGTACCTTTACATTCCTGTACCACAGACATATACCTCTCATCAAAGAAAGATTAAGGCTCAATTGATAAACAGACAAAAGCATTGGAAGATAATCAGTCCAGGGGAAGTAATGAAAAGATGTCTAGAATGATAGAGATTTTACTTGAAGTAATCCAAAATACAAACAACCACAGGAGAGAATACATTTTAAAGTGATATAGTAAATTTCTACCTTGACAGCATAGTAATGAAAGTTCAACAAGAAATTTGTAATGTGAGGCAGTGCTCCTGCTCCTCATCCCTGCTACAACTTGATCATGAGGATATGAAAAGGATTTCCCTGTACAAAATGGACCTCGGAGACAGAAACGTGTCCACATGGCATGTAAAAAAGGAAGGCTGTAAGGTTATTGTGTGAGGGCCAAATACAAGGTTTTGTATGGGAGTCAGGGCAAGAAACACCGTCAGGTTGCAAAATTAACTGAAATGCAATAGCAAGCACTTTTTGCTCCCTACATGCACAGAGCCCCTACTTGCCCAAGCACTCTTTGGAAGGAATATCAGATATTTTCATTTAGCATTTTTCCAGAGAGAAACTTATGTGTGTTTATGTGTTTTGCCCATTCAAATTTTAACTATTAGGCTGTTATACCTTGCATATTCCAAATTTTTGGTATAAAAAGGGTCATCACATAAGGGCGAATTTGCACATATATAACCCGCATAAAGCGAGGGAAACCTGTATGCATAATATCTATAATATTGATATAATAGTCTGTGTGAACACCTGGAGAAAAGCATAAACTAAACGGGGGGGGGGG
>NW_017729034.1:50990288-51002330 GCF_001723915.1 Gavialis gangeticus
GGGGAACCCACTGTGTTTTTGTGGGAAGACAAGGTGTAACTTTGTATAATTACTAGCATGCTTACTGGTAAATTTCCCTGTGACTTCCAATGGTAATAACGTTCAGCTGTGACAGTGAACAAGAGGCACATTTTCTGCCTGCTGCATCTTTCACATTGCCTCTGCTTCTATGCTCATTCAGAAAAGCCTAAGCAACAATTTGCTCAACTGCTGTCATATGGGAAAAAGCATTACTTATTCTGCACTTGACCTTTTTGTGGTAGCTACTGCGACTCATGAGATTAATGCACATGAATTCCTGTGTAGGTGTATGAGATAGATGCATTAATATCATGAATCCCTGTAGCTACCACCAAAAGGCTAACTCCAAACTATCCATTAACTAGAGGTAATATTTAATTAACTTTAGGTTAACAAATCTAGTGTAGGCCCAGGTGCAGTGTCTTATACTATACTGGTTTGACAGGCTAATGATTGCACTTATTTTGAAGCATGCAGTATGTTACCCGTCAATGCTGAGAGTAGGATGTCAGGTACCACGGGTGTGGCAAATCCTCTCCCCTGTTCCTTCTTTGCCATCACAAATTAAGCAAAGCTGGAAATGGGCTTTGGTTCTTTTGAAAATCAGACGTTAGGGTCTCCAGTTAGACATTTATGGGCAGATTCAAAAGAAGATTTAGGCATAAAAGCAGGGCTTAGGTAACTAACTTCTACCCAAGTGCAACATTTCCTCTGGAAAGTCTCTCTGACTTGCTCCAACTGCTAGTTGTCTCTAATGGGTTAACTATAAAGCAGCTTGTCCATGATGGTGAAGCTCTGGGGAGAATGGCCTGAGTGTCTAGGATGGCTCATGGGATCAGCACTGGTCCTTGAGGCCAGCTGGATCACAGGGTACCTTAGAAGAGGTACCAGTTGGCACAGAGAATATGGCTGGACCTTACCCAGAACTAGTGCAGTTTAGGAGCACATGGATCTAATGAAGAGGTCTGACCACAGGAACAGGACTGTGGCACCCTGCACCCAGAGCATTTGATTTTTATCTGTCTTTGCTCAAGATGAATGCTAACATTTCCTAGCTATCACAGGACCAGATCTACTGCTACTGGCATATGTTGAGCTGATGACTTTGTTTCCATTTTGTCAAAAACCACCATGATAACTGATACCAGTCAGTCTCACTGCAAGGCAAAGTATCAGTAGGAAATGTTGAATCACTATACCATAAAAGCCTGAGTGATGCTCTCCTACCCCTGACTCCTTGCCATAAAACTGAGTGAAGGTTTAGAGCCCAAAAGACCTGGCCAGTTAAGTCAAGAGTAAAAATATGGATGGGAGAGCTACTTACCACTAGGTGGCAGTGTAGTAGCATTGCAGATCTTCATAGCATCTGTCAATCTTGTTGCCAACTTCTGGCGGAACTGGAGCTGGGATGCTATTGCATTAAAATAAAATAGCAGAACAAATGCAAACAAAGCAAGTTATGGACAAATAGGATGGGACAACCCACTGTAAGGGCAGACACAGGGCAGGTTTTTGTTCAGTATTTGGTGTCCGGTCCAACTGGTCTTGTTCTCTGATCAGGCTTTTAGGTGTTACCGCAGTAGAAAATAAATGATGTCTGAGTCCAGTGCTATTTGGATGTTCTGTATAAACTTCAGTGCGTGTGTCTCCAAAGTGTTCCCAAATGGCAAAATGCTGCATATCATGTTCCCTACAAAAAAGATATGACAATCGATTTATGTTTGAGAGCAGGCACCAGTCACGCTAGGTAAAGTGCATTAGAAAATTATTATAATTCTCCCCCAAAAAGCATATTAATTCAGATATGTAAGTGTTAGGATTGAACTTTAAAAACACCCCACCATATTACAGTATAAAAATGCAGCTACGTCACCTAAATAACTGAAGTCTACCCTATGTCGCCTTCATTTAGTAATTCTAGAGAGAGCTGAAATTTTCCAATAGATTAGTTTTACACTGAAAAATGCTGATTCAACAAAATGTTAACTATCCTGCAGGAATATGTTGAATCCAGAAAAACTTTGCATGGAAAGCAGGCAGGCTAGATTGCCTCCTTACCTGGTTTCCTGCCAGCGCATCTGTTTAGCAGTCAGGCTCTCCTGCAGCCCCCTGGTCAGCTCTTCTGCAGCCACCTGGTCACCTGCCAAGAGCCAGTCCTACCCACCTCTCCCACAGCCTTGATCAAATGGACTGTGGAAGAGGTGAGGAGCATGAGTACATGCTCCCAGCTGCTGGTCAGCGGGGCTATAGTGAAAGCAGGATACTTTCTGGGCATCTAGAATGTCTACAAAGAAACTGGTTCAATTCTTCCAAACCAGAACGTTTCTAAAATATTTGTTCTGTGAAGAGGTGTGTTCCTCAAGCCTTTTGTTTCTGTTTAAAGCACTACATCTCGTATGGAAGTGCAGATTTTCCATTGGACAGGAACTCCAGTTGCTGCTCAGCTCTGAACAATATGCATAGGATTAGAGTACTGGGTACATGCCTGGTTCCAAATGAACTAACATTGAATTTTAAAGGCACATATGATTTTCTTCTCCCCATGCCTCCTCCAGGATGTCACTAAAGGACAGAGTTTTACTGATTGGGAGAATAGCTGAAATCTGGTGGGCACGGTCTGGTGGAAGGAGCCTGAGAATGGTATTAAGCCCATTCTGCCAGCAGGCTAATCAACCACCAGCTGCTACTGTTGTCATTGCTGCCTGTTCCTCACAGCAGGGGGACATTGGAAGTGGGGAGATAAAGAGCTTTGCAGGATAAGTGCCATACTGACACTTCTTGTGGCGAAGAACCATGACAGACCCAGTCCAGCTGGATGTTGCAAGCAGGCTCCAAGTGTGGATGTATGAGACAGGACTGCCAGGGATGCATGTCATGCCAGAGGCATAACAAAGAGCAGCCTTGACTGCAGAGTCAATGTCCAAAGCAGACAAGATTAAGATTATCTGAAAACAAAGATTGTCGTAGGAAAGGGAATATTTTTAGAAAAATCAGGAAAAATCATTCCAATAATGTGGGCTCTTAAACCTAATGAGCAGCTTTCCCTGGAAGTCATTTTAAACACAGGCATTCCAACTACAGGACAATACCCTCATGAAAAACCCCACGGTAGTCAGAGGGGTGGAGGAGATGATCTCTTAGGTCTGCACCATTTCTGCAGTTCTATATTTCTGTGATAAAGGGAAAGGATTTGAGATGTTGATTGTGATGTCAGATTCCTGCTGATGCTTTCAACATATTTTAGGTTTTTAAATTGTATTATGAATGAATGGATCCTTAAGCGGAAATGCTTATTTTAGAATCACAGAAAATTATGCCTAGAAGGGCCTTCAGGAGGTCATCTAGTCCAACCCCCTGCTCAGAACAGGATCATCCACAACTAAATCATCCCAACCAGGGCTTTGTCAAGCTGGGCTTTAAAAACCTCCAAGGATGGAGATCCCACCATTTCTCTAGGTAACCTGTTCCATTGCTTCACCACCCTCCTACCTCCTAGTGAGAAAGTTTTTCCTAATATCCAACTTAAACCTCCCTTGCTGCAACTTGAATTTTCTGCAGATGCAGTTCTATAAATGATTTGTATTAAATCCACAAAATAACTAAGCATAGCTAATAGCACTCAAGATAGTAATTTGTCAGAACAGATTATGATAAACCTACAATGGTGTACCAGAAAGAAAGATTACTTCTGTACTTGTAGTGTCTCTCTACTGATAGGCTTTTCAATTTTCTTCTGCTATACCTGAGAGTCTGTTATATTGGACATTTTTAATTAGCTACATTTTCTAACACGGACCAGACCAAAAATAATGGCACATTTCTAAGCTGTGGCCAACCACTTCACTGGAATGCTTATGATATACTTCTAGCATTTTTCAGGTAAACCATTTACATAAAGCTATTTTTCATAATTATTTTAATAATAGTTTTCATTTTTAAAAGTGATGGGATCAGGATTCTTTGTCTTCTGAATTACCAGCTCAAATACAGCACAGGTCAAAAGTAATTTGAAAGCAGTTATCATCTGCCTCCTGGGTTCTATGCTGTTATGTGAAATGAATGCCAAGTGATTTATGCAGCACTTAGCGGACAAGTATCTACAACAGAAAAAAAAAGAGAAGTCATTACATGGGGACATAGGGACCTCCTGAGTGTTGAATCTAGGTCCCTGCCAATGTAGACAACCATGTCATATAATCTCTCTCCTAAATGTATCAATCTGAAAACTAATTAAACTGTCTTGTCCGTCTGTCGTTGTTCCCCCCCGCAACCTTTGCTTTATTGGACAGGTGGTCTGGGACATAACTTAGGAGTTTCAAGATAAATTTATTCATAGCCAGTTTGTTCCCATGTGTTTTTGCACCAGTGTTTCTGTTTCCCTCCATCAAATTTGTTTGCATTAGAGCAAACTTCCTCTCTCAGCCTTTGTTTTGCCAGACTAAACAAGTCAGCCTATTTTTGCCTCCTATCATAAGGGGAGGCTAAAATCATAGAGCTTCCCATGCATGGTCTTTCTATGAGTCTTGTCAGCATGAAGAGTCTCCTTTATTCTTCACAAAGACTGTAGATTTTGGATGAAAATGATTCAATGTAAAGGGAGCGCCCAAACCCCTCTACAGTGCACAGAGCTTCCCATAGGGCCTCTGCACTGAATGAAGGTAGGCAAATCTTTTAAGCTTAGCAGGTGACACCACCATCATGCCTCCCTGACAGGTCCAGCTCAGCCTCATGCATCGTTCCATCCCCTCCGCTGAGGAAACAGTTCAGGGGAAAAATGTAAGGACTGTGCTACACGAAAAATTCAGCTGCCAGCATCAGCTTGTAGACAGGCCACATCAGGCCAACACTCCAGGCAGTCTGAATGCAGACTATAATTTGTGGACTGGTTAAGCCCATCCAGTGGCTATTTTTCCCATGACTGCAAATTACAGTATTCTTACTCTATAAATAGAAAATGTCTGAGTGCCTTCAGAAAGTTCCTAGTGTAATCAAATGCAGGTATAACCTCAGGCGCCTATACACGTACTCCAATGCTTTCTGATTAGAATGCATCAGAGACGACTCAATTAATTGAGTTCTAATTCGAATGCTCCAGTGTGCTGCAGCATCTCGTGTACTCAACATCTTGCATTTCAAAATAGTGGCAGGAGCATCTAAGCTCATTGAATGAAACAGAAACAGGCTATGGAAACACCCTAATCACTAGACAATAGTTTGGAAGGGTATGAGGGACACTTGTGATGTAGGAATCACAGATGTCAAGAGGAAACCTCTGGGGGACTGTCCTATACCACTACTGCTTCTTGTACTGGTTTATGATCTCATGCCAGTTAATTTCCATGGAGCTCAGCGGAATCACTCCTTAGTCCCACTGATGCAATATCAGGATGTCTGGATAAAGGACCTGCTGCAAAGGTAGTCAGATCCAAACTGCACACCTGCAACACGCTGAATGCTTTATCGCAGAAATATGGCACATGCAAATACAGCCAGTCAAGGGCAATCTTGGCTGTATTTGCGTGTAATCCTGTTTCTTAGCTGTGTGCACTGCCAGTTCTGATTTGTGTACTGAGTCCCCATTTTTCCTACCCTCCCTTCTTGCATTGTTGTTTTGTTACTATATAAGAGTCAATGAAGTGTTAAAAAAGATAAAACTGTCCAGATGCTGAAGCTCATGAGAGCTAAATAGAGCAGCATGATTTTTTTAATGGATATTGCGCCAGTCCATCTGTTCTATTGCCTTGCTTTGCTGAATGAGCACCGTCTTCTCATGTGTCACTCAATGTGAGTCTCTACTGCTTAAAGGAAAGCCGTGAGGAACATTTGTTTGTGTAGTCTGTTCTCTTTCATTATTTCGTCCTATAAATGTATATATACAGAGGACAGCACTGAGATGTTGGGGGAGGTTATGAAAAATGTTGTCAGCCTGCCAGGTTCCCCATCAACTTTTTCTTGTTTAATATTTACATGATTTCTCCATATGGCCTGCCTCCGTGATAAGGAAGATGAATGTAAGCATTCATTAAGAACACTACATTCAGTGGGCTATGCCTGTGAAGGGATTAAGACAGTGTGTTACACAATGAGTTATGGGAATAGTGTTATGCAGGATGCTTTCCCACTTCTCCACCTAAGGAATTGCCCTTAGGGAAAGGGATCGCCTGCCTCTGAAGCAAGTAATATAATCCACGGAACAAGAGATCCTAGGTTGTTTACCGGTCCCATGGAGATCTGTTTTGATTGGGGTTAAAGGATTCTGCTTGAGAATCCCCTTCCCTGAGCTTGTCCCTAGAGTGCCTTCTTCCCTCTGCTACCAACCTCACCATCTTACCCCAAAGAATAAGAAATAACCACAAGCTGCTTGCTCTGTGTCCTGCACTCATAAGCAGCAGCAGTGGAAAACAACAAGAAGAAAGTCAGTGTCCTAAGCTGAAGTTATTAGAAATAAGGATACTGACAGCTGCTTTGTGGGGGGCCAGGGTTCAGTACTTGCTAATACAACTGTCTTGCTCTAGCCTTGTTCTCTCAAAGGCTATATCTAAACAAGGAAATTAAGTTATGCTCTGAACCATATTTAAAAATCCTGGCTGCTGTTTGTCAGGTCTAACCTAGCAGATATTTTACCCATGAATAATCTGCACAAAAAACTGTCCTCTGTCTAGTTAATAAAGTATTTTCTGTGTAACCATGGTTCAACTAACTACTCTCTGGGCACATCTACACATGCAATGAATGCGAATTAATAAACTCTGGCTCAGTTCATGCCAGAGTTTATTGCTCCCAGTCATGCCATTTGCATGTGTGCCTGGGACTGCAGCACACTGACCCAGGTCAAAGCAGTCCCAGCTGGCAGGGGCCACAGAGGTCAGGCTGCCAGCCCAGGGCTGCTCCGACCCCGCTCTATGTCCTGCCGAGGGGCTGGCTGGGGCACGAGGGTGCTCCAGTCACAGTGTGGGGCTAGCTGGCAGGAAGCCCTCACACTGAAGCACCTTCGTGCCCCAGCCAACCCCATCAGCATCTACACGTATGGTGCTGTAGAGTAAATAACTCCACAATAGGATAGTACTTGTATCTGGCGGTACTATCCAACAGTGGAATTAATTAGTTTACTTCATCCTAATAGCACCACACTTGTACACAGTGATGCTTTACTGTAGAGATAAACAGGCAACTCTGCAGTAAAATCTTATGTAGACACACTCCCTGTGTCTGATTTCAGTTCCATGATCCACAATGCTGGTGTTCCTGCTGATTTATGCAAGTGCTAAGTGAGTGCTGAGTATGACCTTTAATGTTTATTCCTGCTGTAGTAATGTAGACAGGGAAGTTGAAGCAAAACCACAGGGTGACATAAGAGATTCTAAAGGCGCTGTCTACTAAAAGAGAATCAGATCTTGATTTAGCAGAGAATGTTTCCAATATTGGATTTGCATTAGAACAACTTAGGATCTGTAAATTTTGTCAAGTTTCTAATAGGCCCTGATTTTGCTCCTTAAGTGTCCACTGGAAAATACCACACTGCATCATTTAGATAGCCACCCCTACTGGGACAGACAGCAGCTCTTGTTCCTGAATTGGAGATAATGAAGCAGTGACAGGTGTTTCTAAAAACCTCTTTGGAAAACACATTATAACCTGTACAATAATTAGCTCTCTAGGGGGCTTCTCCTCTAAGCAGTCTACATGAGTGAGTCATGCTGCCTTGAGTAGGAGTTTCATGCAGGGAAGGCTTTACAGAACTGGGCCCTTTTCTATTATTGTAGAACAAATCGCGGCACGTTCTTTCCTTAAGGAATGATCCTTCAACCTTTGTCTCTTGCTGGCTATTTTTACAAGTCATTCTCCACTTTAGTTCTCTCCCATGGAATTTCATGAAGAAGTCTTAATTCCCCATCTTTGCCCCTTTACCCCACACTGCTTTCCTTTCTGGGACAGAATGGCCCTGACCACTCATGTCTCCTCTTGCCTTTCCATTGATTTGAGGGGTTACATCTAAATCACACTGGTGTATGTGAAGCCAGAATGGGCCTTTCTGGCTCTGAACAACCCCCTTTTTCTCCTTTTCCTTAATGGCCAGTCCATAAAATTTTTTACCTTAGTGGAGCTGAATTGGTTTCTGTGGAGTTGAATCCTAATCTATGCAGGTGTGAAAAGAGAATGGGGTCACTGGCTTCTGTCTTGCTTCAGCCTCAGCAATCAAATTTGCAGGCTTCAATCCAGAGACTTGATATGCTGCGGATACTGTTCATTATGAGCAGTAGATGAGTCACCTTTAGGTAGCGTCATGGTGTATTTAGCTCTCTAACAACTGATGACTAATATTTTAGTGGGCCTAGAAACTATATGTTCTTTGCGAAAAGTTCTGTGGGTGGACAGGAGCAAGGGGCAGGGGAGAGTCTGGAAACAGAACCACAGAGCAGCCAGCAATTGAAACACATCATAACTGGATTGTGAAGCAGATGTGATATGGTTTTCTAGCTGTTAATATAACTATCTGAGATTCTAAAAAAGCACACCTGTCTATTGAAAATACTGTTTTATTTCATCCTTTTAAACAGATAAATAACATTATCAGTTGCATTCCAGGGGCTGTATTAGGTCTCATCCAACCCACTGCAAGGCAATGGGAATCAACACATTGACTTCTCTGGATTTGGCTCAGGCCTGTAACTTGCATGTCTCGCTGATTAAAATAGGTGGATGACAGGCAAGCAGGTGGTAGGCCTGTGCAAAGCAGCAAATATTCACTTCAGATTCGGATTCGGCCAATTTGGAGGGACAGTGATTCAATTCAGTGATTCGAATCACTGTCCCGATTTGATTCGGCCAATTCGGATTTGAAGATTCAGCACCGATTCGGAGATTTGGCCATAGACTATAATCTATATCACTAAATCACTAAAACACCTATAACTTTTCTACGTCCCTCCCTCAGAGCACTGTGATTGGAAGGGAACTCAGAGAAAGATCACAGTCACTGGCCAGCTACAGATGTCAATATCAGAGCAGGCTCCCCCCACCCCGCCCCGCCCAGCCTTTTCCATATAGAAGATCACCCCATCCCCCACTTCCTCTTTTCAGTTTCTGTTTGCTGCAAGCCGTCTGCATCTCTGAATCTCTCTGAATCCATTTGGAAGTTTGCGATTTGATTTGGACCTTTTAATGGGTCTCCCAATTCTGTTTGGATTTGGAGATTCAGCCACGGAATTGGGCCGAATCTCCTCTGAATCAAATCAGCTACCAAAGCTTCATACAGCCCTAGCAGATGGCTCAGTTGATCTCACTTAAACTGGTGTAACTCCATTGACACTGATCTATGCTGGCTTGAATGAAACACTACCTCACGTTTATGCAGAGCTTTTCATAGTTGCCAGACTGAATCTAGTCCCTTTGTCCATTTAATCCTGTATCATGTCATTAATAGTGACCAGCTCTGGGTGCACAAAACTGCCTTGGGAAGCAGCTATGCTTCCCCCATGAAGGTCTTACCAAATTACTAATAATGTGAGATGACTTAATCCCCGAAGCCTGAGGGGTTTCTAGTTTCCATACTCCATTTTTTAGCATTAACCGTTATAAGTTAATGGAAGATCTCAAAGTACTGTATTAGCAATTAGCCTGTCCACCACTCCCATCAAAGTAAATTGAGAGTGTGGCCTTGGTTTCAGTGGGAGCGATATCCGATCCCACTTATATATGACATCATTGAAATTATGCTTTGGTTTGGATTGGCCATACACAGTTTCCATTGTGAACCATGAGCCTTGGGAACCTCTGTCCTAATGAAAGTGTCATTTGATTTTTAATACCTGCATAGAGCAGATATGGAAGTGGAAGATGCAGTGTTTAAGGTCTCAGCCAAAACTCTTCCACAAAACAATTGTGCAGCTGTCAGCTTACTATCTCAGTAGTCAGAAGAGATGAGTCACCCATGCGCAGACATTAAACTGTGAAGAGTCTAGAGACAGAGCTGTCACTTGCCTGTCTTTCTGTATCTTACTCTCTTCTGGGAAAATTCGGGAAAGGATCATACATCTAAACACTTCATTGTCTCCGTAGTTGGGTGCAGCTGTTATTGTAATTGTCTACTTACTTTTTTATTCTTTCTTGCTCAAAGTCTTTCCAGTTTCACTTGCTGGCAAATAAAATTACCAGAAATAAAAACTTTGTGCTTCTTCCATTCCTACCCTGTGGCAGGATCCCAAGAGTTTTTGCATTTATTTACTCAAATCCAGTAAAGTGTAATGATAAAAGCATTTTATCAAGCTTGTAGAAAAGGCAAATCTCAGAAACTTCTTCTCTAAGAAATGTCTGCAGCCCCATTAGCTGGTAGTGATTAGATTAAGCATAGGGATAAAGAACTACATTTTCAAGTCTAAGTGTCTAAAGTTACATTTTCAAATCTGTATTTAGGCACTCAAATAAAAATAGCTTGGGGGAACCTGAGGCTTCTATTGATTTTCTGTTCAGCAAAGTTATTTGTTGTGGACAAGTGCCTTAATTAAATTTTATGTACTCAGGGACAGATTCAGTGGGGTTCAGTGGTGCAGTTGCACCTTCCCCCCCTCCCTTTAATTCCTGGTCCACTCAACATTAAAATTTGTACTCAGGCAGCATTTATGGAGTCAGTTGACCTTATGGCTCATTATAATCTACCTGATTCCTTCCAAACTCTTCATTCCACAGATGTTAACAAATCTCCCTCCTTTTTAATGGTCTTGCTGTTCAATTAATCAAGCTAGCCTTTCTTCTGCAATTCTGTTGTCTGCAGGCTGCTCCTGGTAATGCAGCTCCTATTTCGCAGCCCTGTAGGCTGTTTTTAACTCTAGCTAAAAACATTAACTGACATGTGGAAATAACTGTCAGAGAAGCATTGGATACACTGTCAAGATGCTTAGCACTAGATTTTGTTTTATTAATCTGAAAAAGACATGTCTATTTAATGCTAATGACTGCAGGACTAATAAAATAACATCTTTTGATTATTTTTGCCTGGCTTGCTATGCTTTGATGCATAATATATTATATAGCAAATTAATGCACATTACAATAAATGTATACTTATTTTTGCACTGATTTTAAACTGAATAATGCAGCTGTAGGCCATTAGGGTATTAGTAAAACTTTTAGTTTCTCTTTAACTTGATGAAAATCTGCATTGTATTATATGTGATGATGCACCACACTGTCTGTATCCCCCTTTTCAAAATCCTAGAGCCACCCAAATGAAAACCTTCTCTTCTACAGTATAAACACAATCCAAAAATCAAAAGAGAATTTCTGCCTCTAAACCTCCCACCTACTGGTTTCCTTCCTGTAATCAAGCAATGGTAGCCACTGCCAAATAGCTTCCTCTTCTCACACTGCAAAGCACCTAGTACCCTATTGCCTGATAAGCTGTAGCTGCCTTTTCCTTTCTTCATCTGATGAAGTGAGCTTCAGCTTACAACAGCTTGTGCTATAAGTATGCGTGCCCTTCCCCCATGAAGGACATATACATATCTACTTTGGTTAGTCTGTAATGGGGGTGGGAAAAATACACCCTGCGGGCCAGATCTAGCCTGCCAAGGGACTTTATCTAGCCCATAGCTGGTCCTTCTACTCCCCTCTCATTCCCCAGACCCTCTTCACAATAATCATATGAAGAAGCATAATTGGTTGTCTCCAGAGACCCTGGTCTACTTACAGTCTTCATTCAAGGTTGTGTAACTTTTGCCATCTGCCCTGCAAAGTTATGAATAGGTTTGATTTACTATTTTGCAAGAAATTAAACACATAGGGCATGTCCAGACAAGCACGCATGTGCCTCTTGCCCTGTCTCAAACCCCTTTGAGGTGGGGCAAGAGGCACGTGCAGGAATGAAAAAAGGTTCCCTGAGCTGCAAACTTGCAGTGCAGGGAGAAAATTAGACCCCTGGATATCAAGAAGAGCAGAGCAAGGTGGAGTCAGTTCTCCAAAAGAGATGCTCTGGTGTCAGCCAGAGCATCTCTTTTGTCCTTCTGCTGACTCTGGCCCCCAGCG
>NW_017729034.1:51002435-51003394 GCF_001723915.1 Gavialis gangeticus
TGGGGAGTGGCAGGGGGGATGTCCCTGGGGCTGCAGGAGGTATGGACTCAGCCAAGCCCCGTGTGGCTTGCTAGTCTGGCTTTGCACCAGACCTGTGCCTCCCAGAGCTGTGTGACCCGCTCCGGTGCAAAGCTGGACTAGCGAGCCACATGGGACTGGCCCAAGTCCCGCTGCACGCCACCCCTCCCCTCCCCCCCACAGGCACAATGGGGCAGAGGCAGGACCTGGTATGGGGAGTGGGCGCCACACCCAGCTGGGTCCTGCCGGCCCTGGGGCCCCTCTGCTACTCCCTCCTGAGAGGGGGCAGCGTCAGACACAATGGCAGCAGCAGCAGCAATAGTAGGAGCCATCCAGTTCAGCCACTCAGGGTGTGCTTCTGGTGAAAGTGGAGGTGAAGGTGGGGGTGGCCTGCCAAGGCATCTGGGGCAGTCAAGGTTCCTTCAGGCTCCAGCAGTGATGGTGGGGGAGGGGCCCAAAGACAGCACAGGCTCCCTCCCCAGGCCGTCCCCCGACCAAGGCTTGGCGGTGGGCTGGGCAGCAGGCCAGAATAGGGGTGCAGAAGCTGGGGTGCGGTGCTGGGGTGTGGTGCAGTGTAGTGGGTCCCTCCCCCTCGGGGGGAGCAGCAAACAGCAGCAGCCGCATAAGGCAGGAAGGGGTACAGCCAACTTACTCCAAAAGCTCTGACACCAAGCCAGCAGCTAATAGTAGCCAGAGGCAGGAGAGGGCCTGGCCATCTTCTCCCCAGAAGCTCCTGAGACCAAGCTTGCAGCAGCAGCCTGGGACAGGAAGGGGCATGGCCAGCTTCCTCCCAGAGGCTCCTCCCCCAGAAGCTCCTGAGAGCAAGTGGCCGTGAGCTGCTTGCCAGTTCAGCTTTTTGTATGTATGGGGCCAGGACAGGGCAGCTTTTTATACTGCTGTGGACAGCACAGGTGCTGGCCCCAGGCTCTAGCTTCCCCTGA
>NW_017729034.1:51008394-51011286 GCF_001723915.1 Gavialis gangeticus
CCACAACAAAGTGCATGTCCGACCATGTGCGCTGAGGCAAAAAGCCCTGGCTCAAATTGGCACCACTTCTATTTGAGCTGCTGCAAGCACACGTGCTTGCATGTGTGTACACACCCGTAGTGGGTTTTACTACCTTTGACTTATTGCTACTAAAGTAAACCTAATTTTGAATAGCATTTACAAGGGAAAAGATTTTCTGCAAAACAAAGAATATGAACCAAGACAGTTTATTTTCCTTTGAGTGTCTGAGATGCAGATGTTTCCCTTCCCCTTTTAATTATATATCATTACAAATTTGGCTCTCTACATTATGAGAGAACTACTTTTTTCAATGGCAATAGCTTTTGGCACTGGCTCAGAGCAGGTTACTGGACTTGATGACTAAAAATGGTTTCTCATCTTATACTTGTGATTTCATAGATTTCATAGATGCTAGGGTCGGAAGGGACCTATTAGATCATCGAGTCCGACCCCCTGCCCTGGGCAGGAAAGAGTGCTGGGGTCAAATGACCCCAGCTAGCTGTTTGTCCAATCTCCTCTTAAATACCCACAAGGAAGGGGACAGCACCACCTCCCTTGAAAGTGTATTGCATATTTTGGCAACCCTCACTGGAAAGAACTTTTTCCTGATGTCCAATCTAAATTTGCTCTCCTTCACTTTGTGGCCATTGTTTCTAGTTACTCCGAAAGGCACCTTGGTAAACATCATATCCCCTATTTCCTGCTGTCCCTGCCCTGATGAGTTTGTAGACAGTCACAAGATCACCTCTCAGCCTTCTCTTGTGGAGGCTGAAGAGGTTCAGGTCCCTCAATTGGTCCTCATAGGGTTTTTTCTGTAGGCCTTTAACCAGATGGGTGACCCTCCTCTGAACCTTTTCCAGGTTATCTACTTCCCTCTTGAACTATGGCGGCCAAAACTGGATGCAGTACTCCAGCTGCAGCCTGACCAATGTCACATAAAGGGGAAGTATCACCTCCCTAGACCTGTTTGTGATGCACCTACTTATGCAAGAAAGAGTGTGGTTAGCTTCACTTATTACTTTATCACATTGGTGACTCATGTTCATTTTGGAATCTACTACAAGTCTGAGATCATTTTCTGCAGTTGTGCTACTTAGAGTGGTACCTCCCAGGCTATAGGAGTGTTGATGATTCTTCCTCCCTATGTGCAACACATGACACTTATCCTTGTTAAACTGCATCCTATTCTGTTCCGCCCACTTCCCCAGCCTATCCAAATCCACCTGGATTCGCTTCCTGCCTTCTAATTTGTTTACCTCCCCGCATAATTTGGTGTCATCTGCAAACTTGGACAGGGTGCTTTCAACTCCCTTGTCCAAGTCACTAATGAAGATATTGAACAGTACCAGTCCTAGGACAGAACCTTGGGGGACTCCACTGCCTACATTTCTCCAGGTAGAAACCAACCCATCCACAACCACTCTCTGGGTGAATCCCATAAGCCAATTTTCCACCCACTGGACTGTGTAATAATCTACATTGCAACTGTTTAGTTTATTTACAAGAATTGGGTGTGACACTGTGTCAAAGGCCTTTTTAAAATCTAAGTAAATAACGTCTACCTTAGTGATGTTCCTCTTCACTGTGATTTTTTTCTACAATGTTCATCTTAAACCTAAATTAAAAATAATTCTCTAAATGCAAGTTATGTTGGGATATTCAGAATATTTCAGTGATCATATGCATAGTAATGGACAAAATGAAAAGGGAAGTGAGAAGTTACTACTGTTCATGAATCCATGTGTTATATCTTCCAAAATGGTGGAGAGGAATTTGTGCACAAATACATGATTAGTTCAAGACGAAGAGGGCCAAGTGGTTAGAGCACTTACCTGTGAAGTGGAACATCCAGATTCTAAGCCGGGGTGGCCAAAATATGGCCCAAGGGCTGGATCTGGCCCACCAAGCACTTCCATGCAGCCCGCAGTGCACCCCGCCCAGCCCTTCCACACACAAGGGTGGAAGCGAGGTGCCCATGTGTACGTACAGCTCCAAACATACCCTATTGCCTTCCTCCCACCCTTGTGGGCAGAAGGCCCCAGCCCAGCCAGCACAGCTTCCACTGTGCGGCCGCCCCTGGGACCTACTCTGCTTCCCCAGTCCCCTGCTGGCTCTGGGCAGGAGGGAGGGAAGTAGCGGGGCAGGGCTGCACCTAGATGAGAGAGCAGAGCATGGGGCTGGTGCTGGTGACAGCGCAGAGACCATGTCCAAGGGGTGACAGCAGTGGAACAGCCTCCATGGGCAGTCTATATTGCTGTCACTCCCTGCCACTCACATGGAGCCCCTGCACTCGCTGGGCATGGGAGGGAAGCCCCACGTGTTGGAGCTGGCTGCTTTCCCCACCGGGGCTGTGCAGCACCAGAAAGAGGCCTCAGGCACTGGAGCTGGTTGCCTTCCCCACGCTCCAGGGGAAAGCACCTGGGGCTTCCCTCCCCTGCAGTGCAGCTCTGGCAGGGAAGGCAGCCGGCTCCAGCACATGGGGAGGTAGCTGGGTCCAGTGGCAGGCAGCATGGCGATACAGACACCCTGGGGAAGGCTGCATTTCTCATTGTGATGCACAGGGCACCTGCACCTTGAGCTCCCCACCTGCTGCTGCTGCACTATGGGGGGAGTGCAGGGGTTTCCACAACCCCACCCTTCCTCACACCCCACACACCCATACCTGGCCTCTACAACCCGCTACATTTACACAACCCCCAACATACCCTTTGCCCCCCCGCACAGCCACAGCCACAGCCCCTAGCAATCCCTCACACACATCCTAGTGCACACATACGCTCACCCACTCCCCGCACACACCCCACACACACCCACACCCCACCACAATATATAAGACTAAGAATTTATTTTTGAGTTATTATGCAATCACCT
>NW_017729034.1:51011575-51012153 GCF_001723915.1 Gavialis gangeticus
AAAACTCATTAAGCAGCCCTCCACCCAAAATAATTGCCTATGCCTGTTCTATGACTTCCTTGGCCAGATGGGGTGCAGAACCCACATTTCCTACTTTCCAGCCAAATGCCCTAACAACAAAGCAACAGGCTAGGCAGGGCTGCGTGTAATCTCCATCCATTTTATTGAACCTGGGACACTAGGCAGCTAGCCATGTAAGAATCATAGGGTGCCTAGACACGTGCTCCAGTGGGGGCGGGGAAGGGGCATTTTAATTACAGTGGCTCTCGGGAGCTGCTGTACTTAAAATATCCCCAGCATCTCGTGTATTCAGTATCCCACATTTCAAAATAGGGGCTGACTTGGGTTTTTGCTGGTGAGTGCTCACAAATTAAAAACAAAAAACAAAAAAACCACTATAAACTTGACATGTTCCCACGCTGAACCCCACAGACACCCAGAAGAGGCAGTGCATTACTTCAACCCAGCTCTTTAGCATTCTAAAGATCAGGCACTTTAATGGGGCTTTTGAGGTGCTTTTGTCTAATAGCTGCTTGAATCAGTTTAGCTAAAAGTGCCAAAAAGCCCTGCTGAAGCAC
>NW_017729034.1:51017153-51024414 GCF_001723915.1 Gavialis gangeticus
AGTGCTCACAAATTAAAAACAAAAAACAAAAAAACCACTATAAACTTGACATGTTCCCACGCTGAACCCCACAGACACCCAGAAGAGGCAGTGCATTACTTCAACCCAGCTCTTTAGCATTCTAAAGATCAGGCACTTTAATGGGGCTTTTGAGGTGCTTTTGTCTAATAGCTGCTTGAATCAGTTTAGCTAAAAGTGCCAAAAAGCCCTGCTGAAGCACCCAATCTTTACAGATTCTGCAGAGCTGGGCTGAAGTAAGGTGCTGCTGCTTCTGGTAAAATGTGTGTTTTTGCATGGGAGTTTGGGGGCAAGCAGGCGAGCAGCCTGAGATCTAACATACTGATTAGATTAAAACGCTCCAGAAGACTTGATTAATTGAGGCTGCTCTGACACTTTCTAATCAGAACACATTGGAGCACACATAAAGGCACCCATACAGCCAAACAGAGAGCAAGCAAGAGGAAGTGTCAGTCCATGGCCTAGTAAAGAAGCATTAACCTGGGAGCGAGGCAGCCCTGTTCTCTGCTCCCAATGTTATTTGCACATTTTGAACTGGATAAAATCCACTGGGATCAAGGACCAGAACTCAGGGTCCCATTCTTTTCAGGGCAGTACCCACATCACTGAACCAGAGATCACACACCTTTTTTCCTCCTCCCTGGGCTATTTGTGCATTAGATGTTAGACAGCCATGAGTTAAAACAGAAATAACCCTGGCCACAGACAGAGAGCCTGAAATACCCTATGTTGAAATAATCTATTCATTTAGATGCAAATGATGTCCTAGTACATAACAAGCTGTACTCAGTGTTGTAGACTATACATCTCAGGACTCTCAATTTTGCAACATTATGTAGAAGCTTGTCAATATACTGTCATTCCTTAAAAATCACAGCATTGTTGTGAATGCAGCATAACTCAATATGTGTAATATTTTGTATTGCAGTATGACTTTCACAGATTCTTTTATACAGTAAAGACATAAAATTTAAGCCACTATATAAGGATATGGAAAATGACCAATAGTTTTTTACCAGAAGAATCAGGCTGGAAGGTACTTTCCTAAGTATTCTACCTCTTGCATAGTGCATTATAAAATTCAGTCAGTGACTGATTTTTTTAATGTCTTATGGCTTCAGTGTGTTAACTACCACAAGGAGATGGCTGGTTCTGTTTTTCTGAGAGCTTTGACCTTTAATGAGACCAGGCATATGTCGGTGTCAGAAACAGCAAAGCTATGACGGCTACTGTGTGATAGGTGTAACATTTGATTATACAAATAGGAAAAAGTTTGGTTAGTATATTAGTAACCCCTATGACTAAAAATAGGGTCCTGTGCCTATGTGTAAAATTGATGTGGGAGGTTAAGAAGTGGCATTAAACTTTGAATTAAATATCATGTTCTCTTTTGTGGGAATTTAGCACTTGAAGATGATTCATTGATAATCCTGAAGGGCTTATTTTCTCTGCAGTGTAAACTCAAGTTATTTACACTCAAGTTAACTGCTGTTGAATTAGTTTAGCTCTCGCAAACACTCATGCAGCATAAATGATACAAAGTCAGAGAGTCTCCACACACCCCCGCCTTCCCCCAACCCAAGCGTTAACAATTCTCAAGCTTAAACTCATATCCCCTGAGGGTCAACAAAATCCTATATGAAGCACCATTTAATTAAAGACTTTTGGGTAGGGATGGGAGCCTGTTGGGGCAGTACTCTAGTTATGCTTCAAGCTAACACTGAAGGAAGACAAGCCTGGAGATGATAGCTGCCCACAAAATATGTGCATTATAGCAGAGACAATAACTGAACACTTGAGTGTCCTGGATGGCAGGGGCTTGCAGGACAACATCAGTGGCTGTGCTTCTCTTTGGCCATCAGCATAGCCCCTGTTATTTTTGTGTCCCCTACTCCTTCCCCTAGGATTGGTGCCCTGGTCTCCCTACTTAGTGATGCTACTTTATCATAAGCAGCTGCTACAAAACAAGCTTACATGTACTTCCCTGCCAATAAGCTTGTATACTGACTACAAAAGCCATTGTCATGGCTCCAGGGTGATCTTTCTGGAGTGCCCTCTTTCTATGTCCCTACTTTCGCTTTGTCCATACAGGGTAGGTCCATTTGCTGTTCCTTAGCCAGCATAACTAGCTTTTGGACCTGCAAGAGATTTTCCTTTCAGAGCTATGAGCCGTAGATCAATGCAGTGACTTCAAATTGAGGCCACATTCTCCTCTCTGCTACACTTCTAAATCAAGCTTAGTGAAGTAGTGACTACCTCCCAATTGATATTGGTGTGAATAAAAGCAGAGTTTGGCCCTTTGTTTCTGTTGACCCAAGCTGGTTTTCAGCTGGCAAATTACAGGTTAAAAAGTATCATACACCATTCCTGTTCTCCAGAAAATCCCAATCACTGATAAAAAATATCTTCGTTTTCCATGCATTTGTTACAGTTTAATATAGCAACCCCCAGGGCAGAATTGCACCTTGTGAAAAGTGGTAGCACTGGATGTGTTAGGAACTGCTTCATTGGCTAAAAACTCTGTTTATAAAATAATAATGCAAGCAATAAAGGTTTAATGAAAAGAAAACTGTGTTTTTTGTGAAAGTAAACCTTCTCTACCTGCCCCACCACAGAAAGAACAAGGCTGTGGTGCAAAAAAAGCTCTGGTATTTTTGTTTTAACAAATACCTCTTTGTGTGATACTCCAATTCTCATGGTAGTTTTACAGTTTCTGGGTTTTAAAGCTTTGTGTTGGAGTTTTAGTAGAAATCGTCCTCTAATCTTCATTTTTCAAGGCCCTGAGGTGACCCTGCTTGGCAGAGAAGGACAGAAAAAGATCCTCTTCCTAGGCAACCAGTGCTGCTCTAGGCTTTGCCACAGGGCATGTCAGCGATATGCAAAAGACTGTCCTTTCTCTGTTAATTTGGGGAGACAGGCAAACTGAATCAGATCAGGGCCTCCAGGGAGGCAACCTAGAGCATAAGGACAACTTCTCCATCTTGAAGGTATGTATTTTAGCACTGAATTATAATTTTACTTCATGATAAGTGGTCAGGTTGTTTTTTAAAGCAAACTAAATTAAGCACTGGTGGGAGGTGCCAGAAGGACTTCCCTGCATAATGATCTCTTCTGTTCATTCACACAATAGGTTCAGTGGAGGCAATGTCAAGCTCCCGACATTGCCCTGTTATTTCAGCCCTAATGTTCTAAGGAGGAATGTACCTGAATCTCCACAGTCCACTGCGAGCTGAATGGGAGCAATTCATTTCCTATCCTGTAGGTTTATCATCGGCAATCCCTCGCAGTCTAGGATGACTGTTCTCCATGACTGCCTTATCTGTGGATCCAAAGACAGCTGACAAGGCCAAAGTGGGATCAAAAAGCTCTATGGCAACTTGGGCACATGTTACAATAGGTTTTAAGGCTTTACTTGAAGGATGAGAGCTCTCAAGCGCTGCTTCTGGTATGAGCCACATTCGAACCAGTGAATGACTCCATATCCCAGGACCAGACCTTTATGTCATCTCATGCCCAGTGGTAATTGTACCGTATGTTAAGGAAGGCACTACAAAAGTAATTGAGAATAGAGATCGTTTGCTTTTCTCAAATATCATTCAAACAATAAAAGACTGGATGCATAGCAGAACTAGAAAAAGTACAGAGAACAGTGATCAGGGACAGACCTTTCCTCCATGAATCTGTCTGATCCTCTTTTAAATTGGGTTACACTGTCAGAACTTCACAACATCTTGTGGCAATGAGTTCCACAAGTTAACTTCACCCTGTGTGGAAAAGAACTTCCTTTTGTTACTTCTAAACCAACTATCTAATAACTTCATCTTAATGTCCCCTGGGACTAGTATTGAGATAGTAAATAATAAAACTCTATTTACTTTCTCTGCACCATGTATTATTTTGTAAACCTCTCTCATGTGCCCTCTTGATCATCTCTTTTCTACGCTGAGGAATCATCACTTATTTAGTCTCTCCTCACATGGAAGCCCCTTTCTATCCAGTATACCCTATCCACCTAACTTTTGCTGTTTTAAAAGATTCTGGCAAGTGCTGACACACTGGTAAGGAATACTGGTATACAGAATGCAAATAAACTGAGCTGGAGATATATTTGTGAACTATTTGCAGAATAGGAAGCTATTTTTTAAAATATGTACACAAATAGAAGAGTTGTGATTAAGTGCAGTCTCCAAGTCTGACTGTTCTGTAGGTTGAGGTATTCATATCCGTACTTTTTATGATACCCGTACTTTTTATGGGCTCTATTTGGGTTCTGGCATTGGTCTGGGGCCATTTTTGGGAAGGAAGGTGGTACTAAACCTGATTCCTCTGAGAGGAGAGGTGTGAGTAGGAAGTGCCTTTCCTGGGGAAGTGTGATGAAACCCAAGATGGATTCTGCCTCCAGACTGCAGAAGAGCATTGTGAAGACCTTACCTCAGTGGGTCAGTTAGAGAAAGGCCATTTTGGTTTGTGAACATTTATGACAAGTTTTGTTCTTTGGTGAGGCTTACTTGCCCCTGTGACAGGAGGCAACTCTAAGGGTCAGCTGGAATAGTCTAGGTAAGAGTTGCTGCCTGCTTTATGTCTGTTTAAAAGGACACTTACATATACACACGCAAGCATGCACATCTGTAGTCCAAGAGCAGGGGTGGTGGAGACCAGTCCCATTAGCACTTGACTTGGACTGTGAGCAATACGGAGAATAGTTTCCAAAAATGTGGAATTGGGCCTGATGACTTCCATTGATTTGTACCTCTGCTTCCAGAGAACAGTAATCCATCCCGTCTGCTGCAGGATGCTCATTTGGGAATGAGAAACAAAGAGAAGGTTTAGCAAACATAATGGATATTATACAGCTGTGGATGCTGTAAGCCCTCCTTAGTGTATTAAGTCAGTTTTATAATGCTCTGACATGAAGCAGACTTGAAGCTGATTTAAGTAACCAGTTGAATGTTCCCTTTGCTGTTGCAGGATTTTTAGTATGGCTTTCTGCCTTTTTTTTGCACAGTGGATCTCTCAGTATCTGATGAGGCCTTCTGTTCCCAGGCCTGCTTTCTGAATCCAATTGTACCCCCAAAAAGATGCAAGCCAGCAATTACTCCAGGTCACTTCCTCATAAGTCATCATGTAGTATCTTCACACCTGTTGTTTTATTCCACCTGGTTTTGTTCTTTAAATTGTGAAGGCAAAACTAGCTGACTAGACCGAAGAAGTCTGCAACTTGATTGGTCGTGGTGACTGAAGGAGCCAGGACTGATATCAATCCATTTTAGTTTGTGGATTGCTGATCTGACAGACAGTAAGAGTTCAGTCTAAGCCCTTAAGGTACAGCACATCCTGTCAAAACATGGGCCTTTACACATGCACTCTAACAATCTGCACGTCTCTGATAAAGAAAAGTGACTGCGCACAGTTACTTGTTAAGAAAACTGGCAATTCAGCCAGTCACCCTCTGAACTAGATTAAGGAATTTTCTGTTCACATTATGGATTAATATGATTGTTGCAAAATACTCATTTTAAAGAAAGATTTCATGTTTAAACTACCAAATTCTTTAACTTTTATTGTCTGTTTTTGGTTTTGTTATGTTTTCCCTGCCCTGTAACTTAAGAACAACATATTTTCTTTTTACAATGACTCATTTAAAGAACTTCTCAAAGCTTTCAACTAGAATCAAATGAATAATAATATAAACCTTTAAATCTGTGGGGGAGTGAGGTGTTATAACAGAAATGTGGCATTAACACAAACAACTATAATGATACAAGTGATATAGCTGTAATATTTCTGAGTACTTTACACATGGGACTATAGCAAGTTTCCTGGAATCGTTTAAACTAACCAATTCCAGTTAGAATAGAAAAGCTTAGGGGTTGGGGTATGAGGTGTAGACCACTTAATCTATTCACTACAGCAGAAGGACAATAATAAGAATTTGGATTAGCCATCCATCCCCCAACCATGCCAAGATGAGAAAGAAAAATTGCTGTCACCCTAAAAGATCATGGCTGCCAGAGGAAAGTTGGTGAGTTTCTGAGACATTCTGGAAATTACCAAAAGTAGAGTAATTAGGAAGTTGCTGCAGCAGAAGAAAAGTAGGAGTTCACAATAAATTAGCAAGGTTTCCAGGTGGTCACTTGAGGTTCAGTTAAAGTGTTTTGGTGTATATGAGTTTATGATGCCAAGCAAACCTGAAAGGCAGAGAAATCCTGTTACACTAACCTACTGCTTTTTGTTTGGCAAAAATAATACTTTCAGGTTTTGCACAGTCCTAGAAACTTATATAGTGATGTAAGGGTAAAGAGAAAAAGACAGCATTTTTAAAGAACAACCAGAAACATATGAAATCCTAGCAATGGCTTAGGCTTATTATTAACCAGGACTGGTAAAATTATCAGTAACACAGAAAATGAAGAACTGTTCAATAAATATTTCTGTTCTGGTTTTGGAAAGAAAAGGAATGAAGTATTTATAACTTAAAGTGAAAATGAAGTAGTTTATATTCCAACAATAATTAGTGACCTTTTTAAACAGAAACTACTAGGCTAGGGACAGACATTCAAAAATTGATTCAATCTTTGCAAATTAGTTTAACCTGGCTAGGGTGAACCAGTCTATAACTGTACAGACATCCCCTCTAGACTGAAGAAATGCCAGCAGTGTAGTGGCTCAGGCTAGAAGCTGGAGGGGGATGAGGGGGTGCTAGAGCAGCCCTCCCTTCCCTTCCATAGTGCTGAGCTGAGGAGAGGCATGGCCAAGTCACAGCAGGACACTCTGATTAGGGAGGAGTTCTCCCCACCACCACAGCTCCTGACCAGTAAGGGAGCCAGCATTTAGTTACACAACATTTACTTACACAGCAGGGAGTTACACAGGGCATAACACAGTGTTTATCAGCCCATCAAGAAAACATAAGCCTCTCTCATTAGTTCAAGCTCTTCTTTTAGCTCCAAAAAGCAGACATTGAACGGACACTGTCCTGTCTACCTTTGTCTTGTCTGCCTTACACAGACACCTCTCAGCATCAGCTAGCATACCACAAGCTTGCTACCTCCATGCTGTGGGAGAGGGGCGGGAGGGAATCCCTGCTGGGGGGGGAGCAGGTGGAAGCCAGGCAGACCCTGCTGTGCCTGCCAGCTCTGCCAGAGCTCCATCCAGGGAGCAGAGGGGCTGGACCAGCCCTACTATGGAGCAGAGAGCCCTGCCCAGGGCTACAAAGCATCTGGGATGCTGGGGGACTCTGTTT
>NW_017729034.1:51029414-51029885 GCF_001723915.1 Gavialis gangeticus
AGACTGGTGCTTGCACTGGGCATGAAAGCTTGCCCCTGTCACAGCAGAGACTGCAGGTACAGGGCATCTGCCTGACTTCCTCCTGCTCTCCCCTCTGCCCCCCAGACTCCCAGAGGGGAGGGGACCCTGCCTTCCCTCTGCCTTACACAGACACCTCTCAGCATCAGCTAGCATACCACAAGCTTGCTACCTCCATGCTGTGGGAGAGGGGCGGGAGGGAATCCCTGCTGGGGGGGGAGCAGGTGGAAGCCAGGCAGACCCTGCTGTGCCTGCCAGCTCTGCCAGAGCTCCATCCAGGGAGCAGAGGGGCTGGACCAGCCCTACTATGGAGCAGAGAGCCCTGCCCAGGGCTACAAAGCATCTGGGATGCTGGGGGACTCTGTTTTAAGTTAAACCAGGAAGGGGTCTGGGACAGACATTGCATAAACTGGTTTGACCTAAATCAGTTAAGTCTGATACTACATTCAACCA
>NW_017729034.1:51031088-51031308 GCF_001723915.1 Gavialis gangeticus
GGGGGTGCTAGAGCAGCCCTCCCTTCCCTTCCATAGTGCTGAGCTGAGGAGAGGCATGGCCAAGTCACAGCAGGACACTCTGATTAGGGAGGAGTTCTCCCCACCACCACAGCTCCTGACCAGTAAGGGAGCCAGCATTTAGTTACACAACATTTACTTACACAGCAGGGAGTTACACAGGGCATAACACAGTGTTTATCAGCCCATCAAGAAAACATAA
>NW_017729034.1:51036308-51048476 GCF_001723915.1 Gavialis gangeticus
TCAAGCTCATCTTAAACAGCTTTTTCCAAGGAAGGAATAGAGGGACATTACCAGCTACCTGTTGATTAACTCCAAAAACCCACAGGTCCATCATTAGCTAGCATACTACATGCTGGCTATGGTCCATACTTTGGGAGAGGGGAGGGGGGAATTGTGCTTGAGCAGGGAGTTGTGACGGGGGGGTTGGGACAAGGGGCAGCCAGACAGAGGGGCATGGCAGAGCAGAGAGTGCCACCCAGGGCTGCAAAGCATCTGGGATGCTGGGGGACTCTGTTTTAAGTTAAACCAGGAAGGGGTCTGGGACAGACATTGCATAAACTGGTTTGACCTAAATCAGTTAAGTCTGATACTACATTCAACCAGATTTATCTCAAACCTGTTTCAGCCATTTTCAAACTGGTTTATATGCACTGAACATCTGTTCTGTTACAGGTTTAAACCAGGTTCTGATCACTTAAACCAGTTAATGTGTAATATCTGTCCCTAGCCCTAAAGTTCAACACTTTTCATTCAATAGAAATGGTTAACTTACATCCAAGAGTTTAAAAAAATGACTGAGGAGCTGTATTGTTTAACAGCCTTTCAGTATTTGGAAAATAAAGACTTTAGCACATTAAATTAGGAAATCTTAATATTTGGGATTCTAAGTTATTCTTGCTAAAAGTTAGAAAGCCTTTCTATGTTCCCTGGGCATTGAGAGAGACTCATTACTGATTATCAGATTTATCAGAGAATTTCAATGGGTGATTAGGCAGGTAGTACTGGAGGATATCTGCTAAAATAATATACTGGTTAGATTATTATATTCTGTTTGTTAGAGGTGCTTGGAATAAAGACTATTTAGCTGTGTGGCAATGTTGCCACAATAGCAATCCTATTATTACATTTGGCTGGTGGTGTTGTGTGTGAGGTTGCACTTGGCATTGTCAGAAACTCAAGCTGGGGCAGAGTACAGCAGCCTGTTTTTTTTAATGGTGTTTCTTAGTAAGTGCATGGCACATCAGTGCTTCATGATCTGCACTAGCCACTGTTGGTTTTTGATTGGAGTTATAGATATTGTTATTTATATAAGACACCTTATCTGGAAAACCATCTTGCTTCATGAGTAATATTTCCTCAGCTGTAGTCAATAGAGGCATTTAAGCTTGAGCTCTCTGATAAAAAAAGAGGACAGACGGTGCTTTGTCTATCAGCAACCTGAGTTTAGAACCTACCTGATCCAAAAGAGCTTCCAAGTTTGACCTCCAGAAAATGCTGTAAGCTCCATGTTGCTATGCAGGCCTTTAGGAGGTAGGACAAGTGTAAGGGCTGGTTTCTGGGAAAAGAGTAGCATTTTATTACATTTGTTTATTTGGTATAGGGGTGTTTTGACTGGGGTGATAAGGAAAACCTACAGACTTCATCTTTTCTTGCATATTTTTAGCAAAGTCATGCAGAGCCCAGGATCTCTCCTCTGCCCGTAGCTTTGTAGGTGGGGGTTTCAAAAATTATCCTCCTTGGATTACTTTTGTGCCCTTTGAAGTCAGTAGGAGTTCTGTCATTGACTCCAACAGGACCAGAGTCAGTGCTCAGTCCTTCACAAATTCCCACTTTATTAAAAATAAATAAAACAGAATTTCTGTATACATACAGTAAAACCTCCTGTGGCTGTGATTCAAGAAAGCGCTTAAGGCTTTTTTGTCAGGGAACGAATCCATCCAATAGTAGGAGATGTTCTCAGTGTTCTAGTTACTCTTCATCAAAGCTGAATGAAACTGCCGACAGGACACGTTGTGTACGTAATGTTCTAATAGATCTTTCCTCCCTTGACTTCCCTGACTCCATTTTTATCACAAGAAGCCTAATCTCTCGCTTAATAAATTCCACTGTGCATTTGTTCCTCCATTTGATCCCGGAAGACCTTAGAGAAGATAATGACTACTACCAATCTGCAATCAAGCTGATTATTTTAAAGGTTGTAAAATGTGCTATTCCTGTTTCTATTTTCTCTCCAGTTTTGTGGTTTCAGTCTAGGTTACAGTGTTGATAAATTTTTAATGAGGGAAAATATTGTTTTATAAAAGTGGGTAAATTGCAGTACAGTTTGGCAGCCAAAAAATTGCATGCAATTAGGACAGAAGTCCTACTGAAAGAACCAGAGCTTCATTTAATTAATCCTCTCCCTTCCCTTAAGCAAATGTATCTTGTCTCTGAGAAGGCATATATCCAGTTGTGCTGTTACCTAGGAGTTGGGAGTATCTTCAAGGTTGAGTATTCTTATCCAGAGCAAGCCTTTGAAGTCTCCCCTGCCATATAGCTATGGTCTTACCCTGTTTGGGGGCTAAGGAAATGATAAAATTATATTTTTATTTTAAAAACATGTTTCCTATCCTATTTGCCTTTAAAGAAGATCTTTAAAATGTAATTTGATCACTGGAGTGGAAAGCTGGTTGCTGGGGGGTTTTTGCTGAAGATCATAATTTATGTATGCCATGTTCAAAGTTAGTCCAGGGCAGGCATTAGGATCTAAAAACAATCTTTACAATTGGTTGAAAATTACAACTTAAAAAAAAACAGAATACAACAAAGACAGCTTCTTTGTACTGCTTTTGGAACCAAGCTAATTTTAAACATTCAAGACATTTTTTGTCAAAATTAATTTTAAGGCATTGTAGTTTTCTAAAATGACACTCTTAAATTTCAAAACCAGAAACTATTATTCTCCAAACAATTTTGAAAGTTCTCATGTGACTAAGCAAACCAATTAGCAAGAGCAAAGGGAGAGGAAAAAAAATCTCAAAACAAGACATTGGACGCTAAAAAGGAAAAAAATAGAAACAAAAGCCAAAAGCATTAAATGAAGAACGTAAAGAAGAAAACATTTTTGTTAGTAACAGCAACTTTGAGAGGAAAAAAAATTGTGCAAATTGTCATTTAAAAAATGGACAATTTAGTCAGTAATTTCCTAAAGGAGAAATCCTGCTAGTTCTATATGCTATAGTCATTGGTCTGTTGATTTAAGTGAATATTCCAGCTCAAGTTCACAGCTGATGGAAGAAGCAGTCACCAAGCTTCGAAAGGTGGCAATAGCCCACTGCTAGCCCAAAAAAGCTGTCTTTGTAAAGCTGTCTGTTTCAGAAGAACAGTATCACCCATTAAAAGCATGCAAAGATCACCCCATTCCAAGAAATAGTGAGATTGCTTTAAAAAAATCACAGGCCTTTTCATAATAGCAATACCACTTTGTTTTTCTTTGCCTTCTGATTTTTGGTATTTTAGAATTCACATTTCTCATGCTTCCCTCCACAGCCAAGAGAGACAGAAACTAACACTTATTTTAAATGAAACTCTTGTGTAAGACACCAAACGCTATGACTCATAATCATATCAAGGGAGTTATTGATGCTTGAGAAGCATCATGCTCTAATGAACTGAGCAAAGGAATGGGACCCAGGGACCAATTCCAGATCTGATGCTGTCTCCTGACATTCAGGTTCTTATGTCCAACATTCAGCTGTTTTGTGTTCCTCTTCCAAGCTGGTTCTAAACTAATAGCATTCCTCTACTTATTGCTATTATGAAATGTAACGTGTGTGTGTGTGTGTGTGTGTGTGTGTGTGTGTGTGTGTGTGTAGTCAGGGCTCAGCATATTTTTTTAAAATTGATCTGTCTGATCATCTTTATCCACCCATCTCTGCCTTTAACTTTTTGTTTTAGTCTTTAGATAAAGGTTGTTGGATGCTTATACATCTCTCAAACTGTCACTTAGAAGTGACCTGCAGGTTCATTTTTAAAAAATGTGCTATTTCACTGATTCTCAACCAGGGTGCCAGGGCACTCCAGGGTGCTGTGAGATCCTTTGAAGGTGTCCCAAGTTGTAAGGAAATAAGCAAGTAAGAGCAGGTTCAGGCTCAGTCCCTGCCTGGCCATTCCCTTACCACCACTGCTCAGCCCCTCTGCAAGAAGGTAAGCACTGTAATAAGTAAGTTTTTGAAATGGGATGCTGCTCAATTTACAGAAATTTTGGAGAGGTGCCTTAAGTCTAAAAAGGTTGAGAACCACTATGCTATTTTAAAATTATGGGATGATTATTTGTATCAAGAAAAGTTAAGATTTCTAAGATTTGAACTAGAGCATTCTACACACGCTGACATGCAAGTCTGCTTCTTTCATTCATGCCCCCCACTGCACCCTAAAAGCTGTGGATTTCTGACTTCCACTTCATTTGGGAATGATGCCTCATCTGTTGCTGTCACAACTGCCATTGAACCTCAGCATCCAAAAACTCAGTAGATAACCTTGGGCATTACTGTTAGATAAGTTGTTCCCATCTCTCATTACAATTTGACTTTGTCTTGGAAATCCTGACTGGTCAAGTTTGTTTTCTGTTGTTGCTAGAATTATGGCTTGTACATTGATATTTAAATTAAACAGATTAGAAGGGTAGATATGATCTGGATTCATGTTTAGCAGAGCTGCTGATACAGATGGTTTTACTGTCATCCGAAACCAGTCAGGTATGTTTTTTCACACATTTTTATGTAAACCATGTAGACTTTGGCACAAAAATCCATTCATTCTGATTGTTTCTTTGCCCATAATAGGCCCTGCTTTTTCGTGTCATTATCCTGTTTCTAACTATTATATAGCAAATAATATGCAGTGAGTTCCTTTGGAGGGGGACATTGGTGAATTTATTATGTAACTAAATGCGTTACTCGCCAAATAGTAGATGAACGTGTTAAGAGTGACTCATCAGTGTATTGCCTGCATCTTCTTCTTCTGTGTATTTGGGTTTTTTTTCCTCTGTTTGTTTCAGCATCTATCTCTCTTCAAGCTTCTGTCTACATGTAGCAGGTCCTGCAGTTGTGGTCAGGAAAAAATACAGTGCACAAAGCTATGTCATTGTTCAATAAGCTTCTGCAGGCTGATTATACTCTTATATCCAGCAGTGTAAATCGGGATTAACTCCACTGAATCAAGGGAGTTGTGTTTCTGCTCAAACTGTGTCAAATCAGAATTGGACAGAAGTACTGAAGGTACTTTAATTATGGAACATTTATTTACAGTCTGCATTCTCCCAAATGGATATATTTAACTTTTTAGATCATTTGTCATTCACTGATGATTTTCCACCTCTTAAAAAATGAAAGCCATCAGCTTAACAATCAGATGACTTTCTGAACGCTTCATATTCTGAGATCGCCATAAGTGAAACCAGTGAGAAGAAGAAAAACGGCAACCTCCTTTTCCTCCCTTTGTGCTTTAGCAGCACTTGGTGGGTATAACCTAAATTTTATTCCTTCCCCTCCTGTCCCCGCAGCCTCAAAAGACCAGTAATCATTTAGCCTGTACTCATGTAGATCTTTCACACAACAGGGGCAAAGAAACACTTTTTTTTAAAGACTAAGGAACTATGACTGTAAGATTATGACATTTGGTAAGGAGGAGTCTCAAGGATTTACCTTGAGCTTCTTGCCCAGAACTTCAGCCTGAAAGTCTCTTTAAGTACCCCTGGAAGACGGACTGAGGGTAACTTTTTTGTGAAAGGCAATCCCATGACTCCTTCAACTCCAAGAGTGGGCCTTTAGGTTACAGTAACAGTTTGTTTCAGGAGGACATACTCTGTCACACAAGGTTAAGCCACAGACCCTAGCAAAGGGCAGTAGCAAGCCGTTCTTTATATACGTTCCTATAAATAAAGTGTTATTTCCACATCACAAGCTTCATCAAGATACTACCAGTAACTCACATGTTGTTTTGGGCACACGCCACAGTGCTCAGGCAATAGGTACAGCTGTGAAAGGGCTAACACAGGACCTGACCCTTCAGTTTGCTCAGAGGATGCAAGCAGCAGCCATCTTAGCAGGTGCATGGCATCCACATTGCCTCCAGAAGTGCTCTTTTTCCAGCTTTCCCCCTTAAAACACGCATCCCTAGTTTTTTAGGGAAAAGGTGTGTGTTGTATATGAGTAAATATAGTAGTCCATAAGACTATTACAAAACTACTCACATTCCCCACAGAGAATTATTGCAATGTACACATCTTCTGCAGGGGTACAAACGGTTGTCTAAGGCAGTGGTTCTCAACCTTTTTTGTACCAGGACCCATTTGTAAACATCACTGGCCAGTCCAGACCCAGTGCCCCTCGCTCCTGACCCACTGCCCCCCAGCCCTGCCGTGTGTGGGGTAAGGGGTGGGTGTGTGGAGCAGAGGGGTGGGGGACCAAGCAGCCCATCACGGACTGGAGCTCTGCCCGCCTGCAAGGGGAAAGCCATGGTTTCCCACATTTTTCTCCTTTAAAGGAAAATCTGTTTTTAAAGTTTGTTCATGACCCACTTTTGGGTCACCACCCACAGGTTGAGAAATGCTGGTCTAAGGTATCTTGCAACTGTACAAAGCAGTGGATTAAATATTGCTAGTCCATGTGTGCAAACGAAACAGCTATTTTGTGGGCTGCAGCAGATCATGCACAGCCCTGGAGAGTCCAGCCTGGTTTATTGAAAGAAAGAATGTTGTCTCATGTTTAAATATGTTTTTATGGTCTTGGAAAGGAGTCTGTAAAGGACTGCCCCAACAAATGATTAACTAGGGCCATAAACAATCAAGAAAATGACTAACATTGCATCTCACTATTGGGCAGTTAGGTGAGTGGTATGCAACATGATGCAAGTTATACCCAGTCATCTCAGTATAGGCATTACATTAAAAAATCCTATGACAGTCTCTCATAAGCAAGGGCGGGGTGGTGATATACAGCAGCGCACAGGGCTTGCTGGCTTATCATATGAGCTGTAGAGATAAAGGTGTCGGCTGGCACTAAATTGCTTATACAACATCATGCTTCCCAAGACCAATAGGGAAAAAAATGAAGGCCATTTGTAGCAAGTTTTAACCTTCATATTTTGCTTCTCCACACTTGGGACCACAGCTGATACTTGTACTAGGTAGAGTGTAGTCCTTGAATCTGGGTTTCTGCAAGTTATTAATGCTCTTTTGTTATACGTGAAGTATGCCAAAATGCTACCCTACTTACAACAGGCTTGTAGAGGAGTCTGTTTGCACTTGGATGGATGCTGCATGATGATCAGACGTGTCCACGAGGACGGGGACAGACACACTTCTCCATAGAGTAGATCAATTGTGATAACAATTCCCATATTTTTTATTTTAAATTTTGCTACCCAGATGTTACCACATATTCACATTTGACTGTATACAGTATTTCCATCCAAGACTTATATGAACACCATGGAGGAGCTGCTAGTGATGCATATGTGCTCTTTGTGCTATATCTATTGCAGTATTTCTGTATAATCAAATCCCAGGAAAGCCTGTGCTAAGGAAGGTTCTGTTGATTGGGATTTGACTACAGAGAAATACTGCAATTCTCTTCCTGGTTGTTATGTGCATTTGCTTCTGTGACTTGGGACTCACTTCTCATAGCCTTTCATGTTGTACTGTCTATCTACCAGCTTTACCCAATAACAGCAGCTGATAATATCTATTAAGGGAGAGCGTTCACATCCGCCTGTAACCATAGTAACCAGCTCATTCCTGTGTGTGTTAGGTCTCCAGGAGCCAGAAATGAAAGGGCTTGAAACCACTCACATTCATGGCTGCTCATATTGTAATCATGCAGATTCGATTATGGTGAGGGGGAGTACTTTGCACTTTTCCATTTTTAAAGTAATTTTAGCATATTTTTTTTAGTTCAGAAAGGAGTGATTTGGCTTCTAAATTAAATTTTTTAATGGAAATTGCTACGGCCACCACTTATGCACTAGGTGATATTGACTGAAATTCATGGAAACAAAACAAACTACTACTAAAACACAATTCATCATTCTAAAAAGCATCTGACTCTCCTCCCTTTCATATTATAACATGAATCTATTTATGCAGCTTTCTCATTTGTTAAGAAGGCTCAACAGTGCTACTTGGCTTCTTGCCACTACCCACTAATTAACTCCCATTGATGATTAGCAGCCCTTCTGTTTATTAGGCTTGTTTCACTTTAATTAGAAGTCTCCACTGGGCACTATTGCATCTGTCTCTCTGGTGCCACATTCCTTCTTACATTTTGGGACCTGTTTCTCCTGTTTGTGTTGTGCCATCGAGCATCTCTTTCTACATGAACATGAATAGAAATTACAAGAGCCTCAATCAGAGGTGTAACACAAAGTCCGATTTAAATTACAGGGTGGCACAGTTATGAAGGAAAACTTCATCATCAGAGGCCTAGCCATCAGCATCTGACCTCAGTTGTGGGGTTCTGATACTGTAGTTGGACACAGGAGTTCATGGGCATAGAATAGTTTATAGGATCACAGCCTTGACTTCTAGATAAACATGGATGTAGTAATGTAATGGAAAGAAACTTAGAAAAATGCTGCTCTATTTCTTAATACATTAAAATGTGTTTAATGCTTGTGTAGAATCACTTTGTGGACAATTAGTGAGTTCTTTCTAGGTGGAGCAGCATAGGGAAGGGAACATTTTGTATTGTAGTTTGTTTTGGCTTGTTGTCCAGTTGCATTTAGTCTGTCACATGTCCAGATGCCCTGACAATAGATTCCAAAGTCATTAATTGACAGTGAATACACTACCGCTAAAATAGTCACTTCTCTGAGTTTGACCAATTGACAACTACCACAAGGTACTGCTGATGCTAAAAGGAGAGACCGTCAACAGATTGTCCTTTCTATTTAAGTAGGGAAAATGTTAATGAAACTGTGTGACTTTTTTTTGTTTTGATATCAACTTCTACCTGATTTGCCAAGTCAAAACTAAATTGCAGACTGTCATTTTTGCCATGGTACTCTTAAATGTTGTAAGAATCTAAATCCTTACAGACAGAGCTTTAGATTTCATAGGCAATGTTTTGGAGGTATTTCTTACACTGCATGGGTACTCACTTTACATATCTTGGAAGAACAATGGACTACACTGCTTCTAAGATTTAAGCCTGTATTTTGCAAAGTGTTTATATATTACAGAGCCAAAGCTCAGCCTGGTAAGCAATCTGTTCCTGGTGGCTCCATGCTTTCTCTTTAGTTCTCTCAAATAGCTCAGTACCATAATATGATGAACAACCACTAGGAATGATGTGTATTCTCAGTTTCAATTGAAGTCAATTGAAATGGAAAGTGCTAAGCACTTTTTAGGGGTTACTTGCACCTTTGCCTAATGGATTGTCATTTATTTATTCTTTAAATTGCCTTATTCTCATTTTGTGCCAGTTCATCCTTGATGCTGAGCTCCATTTAAATCACTTGGGTATTAAAGTCAACAGAGTAGAAAAAGGGCCTTAGTGTAAATGAGATTCCTCTTTCCTTGTTGCTGAGGTTTAGTTTGTTTCCGTTTCTTTATAATTCTGAGAGTGCAGTGGCACGCCTGTGCTGCACCTTTTATGGGAAATCTGGTAGCCAAATGGTAATGATCAAGATTTTCTCAGAAAAGGCTGGCTTATACATAGAAATAGAAGTATAGCATATTGAAGGAAGGCACATGACTAAAAGGCTCCCCATCTATGAGTCACTAGCATTTTGCACCCTTTAAGCCGTCAAATGCTTTTTGAAAGAACAGATGTAAGGCTTTTGACATATGATGCGGACAACAAACTGGAAAGTTTGGAAACTGAATCCAGGCAACGGAGCCTAGTGAAGTCTGAGGAACGCTGTATGTCTTTGTTACATATACCTGATCCATGGTTCAAATTACACCTCAGAAACTCTTGTACTGTATCAATGAACTGACTGCATGATGTGACTCAAGTGAAGTTACTCTTTCTGTATCAGACATAGCCTTCATATGTGCTCTGTTTAGTCTTTCTGGATGGGCTGGTACAGCTTGACTAGAGCAGAATGAATAAACATAAATCATTCAGAATTGCTTTTGGATCCAGCTGACTTCATTTCCCATTTACTTGATTTTTTTTTCACCCACCTTCATAAAAGTGGTCCCTTGTTTACTCATATGTGTGGGAGAAGCTATTTTTTTTGTTGCACTTGGTATTCTGGATAACAGGGAAGTGAACATTTCATCCAATTGAAATGCAGAAATAATACAAGTGACTTAAATAACTAGTCAGGTGCCACAAATAATGAATTATGAATAGCAGAGTTCAAAGTCAAAGGGTGAAATTCAGCTTGGTGCCAAAGCCCTGTGCAAAGCTGATGCACCAGTTAAATCCTCTTTAAATGTTCCAGTTGGAGGATTTAGATGTTTAGCAGTCTGTAAAACAAAAAAACCCAAAAAAACCAAAGGCAATATTTCTAACTGTCAAAAAATTCACCTCTTGGAGAGAGTTTCCTGAGATTTCCATATGGAACCTGTTGTATACTGTACTGCTCTGGCCTCTAGAAAGAAAATATGGAGATATAAGAGACACAAAAAAATTAGTAAACATCCTGTAACAAAGACTAAGAAGTAGCAGTCTCTGGCCAGTTAATAGGCATCTGTATTACAGAATCACCACAGCATCTAGCAGGAATTGCCACACTTACTGAAAGGCTCAGCAGAGAGAACAAAACATGCATATGCATGAAAACTAAGCCTGTCATACCTCCAATATATCTATGCCTTTAATGGTCTATTCCATTCAGGTACAGAAGTGTATAAAACCACTATTTGTTTTATGCATGTTTTGTGGTTATGCAGCAAAAACTTAGCCTTGACAAGTCTCAGTTTGATGCTTTTCAAAAGCAGTAATTTCACAGAGGAGGAGATAGAGGTGTTAGGAATGGAGTACCCAATTAAAAATGTCACCACAAAATGAGTTAACACCTTGCCTGTTACCCAAGCTGTAGAGGAAGTTGCTGTCAGGATGCTTAGTTGTTTGTTCTGAATTGTCTGGTACACAAATTGGTATGATATTGATCTGATGCAATCTGACTCTCTTCAGGGCCACGCTGATCAGCTTCCCAAAAATCTCTCTCTAGCAAAAGAAAGGGAGTTGGCTGATGGAGGAAGCTCCATTAAGCAGAGATGGGGAAAATAGCTTATATTATGGAACAGTCTCTCCTTCTCGGCGACTCCCAGCCTTCCCCCTCAGTCCCTTCAATTCAGCTTCCATCCACTTGCTGTCCATGCACCTTTACATCCTTGTCTCCCTTTCTTCAGTTTCAAGTCTTCTTTACTTTAACTTTCCTGTTGTCCTTTTTTCTCTTTCCATTCTCCCTATATATTCAGTGTACACTTGGCTTTTATGTTCTTCCCTCTTTTACTCTGTGTTTGCATATTCCCCAGCACAATGGTTTTAGCCCCAATGGAATAAAAATAAATAACATTAATATTGAAATCAAGGACAGTATTGCCACTGGGATGATGACTGGGCCAATGGACTCCTATTTGGCGATAGGAGATTAGTGAAAGGTGGCACTTCTGGGCTGGTTGGAAGGGTGGGCTCCTCTGTGGGCCAAGGCTTATTTTGTGGCTAATTTTTTTTGGCCTCTCTTAATACTGAAGTGCCTAACCTGTCCTTTTGGTCCATGACATTGGCTTATATGGGATTTCTGTAGCCCTTAGGCTTGCCTCTAAAGTCGGATACCTGTCACAGCTGCAGCTATCCATGGAACAATTAATAGAGTTTAGGGACAGAAGTTACACATAAACCAGTTTAAGTGATCAGAAACTGGTTTAAACCTGTAACAAAACAGAAGTTCAGTGCACATAAATCAGTTTCAAAATGGCCAAAACTGGTTTAAGATAAGTCTGGTTGAAAGTACTATCAGACCTAACTGATTTAGGTCGAACCAGTTTATGGAACTTCTGTCCCAGACCCCTTCCTGCTTCAAGTTAAATCAGAGTCCCCCAGCATGCTTTGCAGCCCTGGGCTCAGCTGTGCTGTCTTCTCCAGCAGAGCAGGGTTGGCCCCACCCTGTGCTTCCTAGGTCTGGCTAGCAAAGGGGTGGGGATGGGAAATCCAGCTGGCACAGCCCAGTCTGTCTGATGGGGGAAGAGCAGCCCTTGCCAGGCTTTTCCCCACTGGAGTGGAGGGAGCATGGGGTATGGGCCAGCAGGGTCAGGGGGAGGAAGGGGGATGAAAACCCCCTGTCTCTCCTCTCCCACCCACATGGGACCCCAGCTTAGATCTGCCTAGCTCACCCCTTTAGTGGCAGGGGGTATGGCCAGAGCCTGCCTGGGCAGCGGCTTCAAGTGAAGAGCAGAGGGGAGGGAGGGAGGGG
>NW_017729034.1:51048771-51056489 GCF_001723915.1 Gavialis gangeticus
GGGGAGGGAGGGAGGGGGATTAAACCTCCCATCTCCCCTCTCTCCCACCGGCATGGTGACCACCAATGCAATTCAGATAGTTGAGTTTTTTAAATATTTATTTTAAAAATGCCAAATATAAAAATATAAAACAATCAATCTCTTTATTGTAATGCCATTTGTAAGTGATTTATTTTGTCCTATTTTGCTAGAAATAATAATCTGGATCACGAATACTATCTGCTCACTCAAATTGCTTGTGTACCAAATCATATCCTCAAGGCTAGAGCTTAATGCTCTAACTATCACATGATACAGTCTCATGCCTCTTAATCAGAGCATTAAGTGATTTATTCAATGTGCTTTTTTTTATTTCCTGCCTCAGCCTGCCCCCGCAGAAGTTTCCAAGAGCAGAAGGCAGCCTTGATGACTTCCCAGCTTTTTCCCTTTCTGCCTACCAGGACTTTTGTAAGCTACAGCTATTTCTGCTTCCCTTGTCTTATTTGGACTCCTTTGCTTATTTTTCTTGTTGTGGACTCTGACAATGAGATCTCCCACTGAGGAATGAATGGCATCAAATGAGTTCAGAATTCATACCATACATACACACACACACACACACACAAACTTTCAATTGTAAACTGTGCTGGAGCAGGGAGTTATATATGTATGTGTATAGATAGATAGATATAGATATCTATATCTATATATATAACATTGAATTTTATTGCACAATACCTAGCACAATGGTGCTTCAAAGCCTCCAGGCTCTACCACAGTATGAATGTTAATGGAGGCAGGAGATACTTGCAAAGATCACATGAGCAGGAAATGCTTAGTGTTGCCCTAAAAATTACAGAATATCCATTGACAGCATGTGACCATGCCGAAGATTCTGCCCTTAATATACTTGTGAAGTGGTATTTATGTGTTTATTGTCTGTAGACAAAACCCTGAAGTGAACTACTCATGGGTTAGCCATGTGCTTGCATAGAGCCCCAGTAATTGTCAATTCAGAGATCACTGAAATGACTATCTTTTGCTGGTGTATCTAATATCATCATGGATATTAAAAAGGAAATACATTTTCAAGCCCCCATTTTTAAAAGACTATGTTTGATGTAAGACAGAGTTTCCTATAAACTGCAGTGACATGTGCAGCCAGTGACATGTGTCTTACGTGAAACTGATACTTATTAGAGATGAATAGGTTCAGACTATGTAACAGGACACTGGATAGCGGTTGGCAGCAAAAAGGGGAGAATCCTGCTGAAAGAATACATTCCTTCACAAGTCTAATGGCCAGACTATGGGCAGAAATGCATGCCAGAAAACCTATGGGCAGTAACAGGAAGCATATGGCAAAATTAGCTATATGAATTCTGCCTTCTGGTCCTCCATGACTGACAGCAATGGGAGAAAGAGGCATAATAGGGTGCCCACAGATGGGGGTTTGGCATGGTTTCTATGCATTTGTTCACACAGTGCAAACAACAGTGCCTAAGCCTTGCCACTATTCCTCTGACCCACACACATGTGGCAGTGTTGAGGAGATGTTGCTGCGATCGTCTAGGAGAGGCCTGAGGTACGGTACTGCGATACCCAAAAGCTTGCCTATGTCAACACCAACCATACAGTTAGTCCAATAAACGATTTCACTCATGAGTATTCTTACCTCCCAAGAATGTATATAACTATGCCACATCATAGCTCAAAGACTGTCACTGACTTCAAAGGGGGCCCAAAATAAAGCTATTTGTTTAGGCTGTTTCCCTTGCTTTGACCAGAACACGGCTCTTTATTCACGTCTTCTGCCAATGCTAGTTTTGAGCATAGGATCACATGGACGGTATTTTCATAAATTAACTGTCCTAGAACATTTGTTCCAGAGCAGTAGAACAATATTTGCATCACTAACCTAGATGGGTCTCATTGTCTTATATTTCTGTGAAGTTACACATTTTCTTTTTTTTTCCTGGGCCAAAGTGGTATAACTGAAACTAGCAAAGTATCACAGAGAATACCACAAAAAGGACTTGAGATCTTTTAGGCATGTTTTACATATTCAGTTTGCAAACCCCAAGGAGGCAGGTCAGTAGTGTTATCCACCCTTTACCAAGGGGGAATCTGAGGCTTAGAGGCACTCAGACTAGGGACAGACATTCAAGAAGTCTGAACCTGAATTGATTCAATCTTTGCAGGTTAGTCTAACTTGGCTAGGCTAATCAGTTTTTAACTGTGCAGACACCCCAGACATGCAGGCACATGCCTGCAGTGACTCAGGCTAGAAGCCACAGGACACTAGAAGAGCCCTCCCGTCTCTTCCAGAGTGCTGAGCTGAGGAGGGCAAAGCCAGGCCATGGCAGAATGCTCTGATTAGGGAGAGGTTTCCCCCCTTCTGATCAGACCAGGAGGGAATTTTTAATACAGTGTTTATCACCCCTAACTCAGTGTTTATCACCCCATTAAGAAAACAACAGAGGGATATTACCAGCTACCTGTTGATTCTGCCTTTGTCCCATCTGCCACAGCACGGACCGTAGCCAGTATGTGGTCTGCTAGCTAATGCTGAGAGATGTCTGTGTAAGGCAGAGGGGACGGGGAGGGGAGGTGGGAAGGAGTGGGAAGCCAGGCAGATGCTTGCAGTCTTTGCCAAGCTCCAGCCAGGGAGCAGAGGGAAGGGGCCAGCTCTGCTGTGAAGCATAGAGCCCTGCCAAGCCCAGAGAGTATGCCGGGATGCTGGAGGGGTCTGATTTAACTTAAACGAGACAGGGCTCTGGGACAAACATTGCATAAACCAGTTTGATCCAAATCAGTTAAGTATGATACTACCTTCAACCAGGTTTATCTCAAACCAGTTTCAGCCCTTTTCAAACTGGTTTATGTGCGCTGAATTTCTGTTCTGTTACAGGTTTAAACCAGTTTCTGATCACTTAAACCAGTTTCTGAGCAATGTCTGTCTCTAGACTAAAGGACTTGACAAAAGCCACACAAGAAGATTTAGACAGAAGTTGTAATCATGATTTTTCCCCTTTAGCAATATGCGGAAATCATAAGAAAATACAGTAAAAGCTTTGTTGTCTGGCACCCATGGGGAATGGAGGGTGCCGGATAACAAAATATGCTGGTTAACTGAGCAGCCCGAACAGACTTGTTTGGACTGCCGCCTCTTCCGCCGCATCCAGGGCGTCACTGCATCTGGGGCATCACCACCCCTCCCACTGCCCCTCCCTCTGCACCACCACCCTTCCTCCAGGCCCTGTGGGCCCCAAGGAAAAGGGAGGGGGGCCCCACGCAAGCTGCTATGCCCCAGGCCATGGGGGCTTGGCAGCGCAGGCTGTTTTGCCTCGGGCCATGGGGACTCAGTGAAACTGGAAGTGCCACGGTGGGCACATCCAGTTTCCCTTTTCCCTTGCAAGCTGGCATGTCAGTTAACAGAGCATGTTGGTGTGTAAGGTGCCAGATAGCTCAGTTTTTACTGTATATATAAAACAGAAGAACTAATTCTCTCATTGGGGAGGGCTAGAATATTTAGAAAAAAGACACTGTCCCTGGCTTGCTTTGAGTTTAGGGCAGGGCTGGGTTGCCAGAAGGGATTTTCTTAGATTCCCCATTTAGAAATGCATCTCTCCCTAAACATACATATTTAAGTTCCAGCCTTTGTTTGTGCTCTAGTTCCATTATATTGCTCGTGTCATAGTCCAAGTTATGCACAGAATAAAAGATTTGCTTCACTCTGGGCATTGCCCAGGAGAAGGTTATTTTAAGAACAGCATCTCAGACTCTCAGCCTTTGTTGATTTTTTGAGAGCAGTGCTCTGCACTCATATTCTACATAGAATATTTAATTGGCACTGAAGAAATTGGATCCTCTGGGACTGAGTCACTCTTGCATCCTATGACTATGGTTCTGTAGATCTGCAGCCTCCCAGGATAAAAATTAGAATAATAGAAAGCCTGACGAGAACTTGCCATGTGTTGATGTTATATCAGACTCAACCATCTACTGTATACCATCTACTAGCATTCTGCAGTCTTCCGTGTCCCTCCTTTGGATATTATGTGCTAAAACAAGAATATTTAAAAAAACAAAACAAAATGGCTGGTGTTTCTCATTTATCACACCGTTCAAAACAGTGTAGGGAGTACTGAGGTTTCTATGACATCAGAAGCACTGGAGGCAGTATTTTCTTGGTGCATTCAACACAAGTCGAATGTGTTAACGCAGTTCTTACAGAGGAAAGCCTCTGCATTCAGAATTGCCTGCAGCAATTATATATTCAAGACAGAACTGGTGGGTCAGCACTGGTATAAGCATCAGCTGTGCTGTGTATCCTTATTGCACATGTTCCTGCAGGTGCAGGTCTCTTGCAGTTTTTGCTGTGTGTCCATATCATTGCTGTACTATCCCAAGTACAGAAACAGAACTGGGACTGGTACCAAGAGCATGATGGAGCAAACCTCTTCTAAGAGATTTCAAGATGTCTTTTGAGAGACTAACAGGAGTCTTGCCAAACCACAGAGAAAGAAGCTAACCTGCCATCATCCACTCTTACCCCCTTAACTTTCTGGGTGCCTTTTCTCAAACTGGGAAGGGACAAAGATGATAGTTCAGCTCTTGCTGAGCTAGGTGTGCTTTTGAAAAGCAGTCCTGAGATTTGACGTGGCTGCAGAAAGGAAGTAGTTGTCCAAGAAGTTGCTGCACAGAACCAGAGACTACAGCAAGAATTTTACCATGCAATGGTTGGGCACTTTCTGCAATCCTCTGTCTGAATGGCTGCATGCTATCCTTACAGGTTATATTCAGCAGGTGGCAGATGGCTGTTGAGTTGAAGTCAGCACAGCAAACTGATGAAACTAAATTGTCCTTAAGTCCTGGGATGAGCAGATGAGCAGAAAGTGCAGAATTTCAGAATGGGAAGAGACATTTTATGTCACTCGGTAGCATGTTAGTCTTCTTATTGCAGGACCACATAACAGAATAAGGCTTTTATTCAGCATGGAAAAGAGATGGCTTCATGGAAGGTTCCAACATCAAATTGTTACCAGACATTGGGGCATCAGTTTGCAGCTAGGAAGAATTGGATCCTTTTTGATGTCTTTCAAGGGTAGTACAGAAATGGGTGAAATGCCAGAAATTGCATTGTAGAGAAAGAGAAAAAGCCAAGGATCCCAAAGCTTGGAGAAGTCATTGATAGAATGGATGAGCTCCTCTACTATGGCTCACTCCACTTTTTGCAACAAACTGCAAAGTGCATTGACAGAAAAGTATACAAGATCATACTGATGCACATTTTAATGGAACACATTGACAGGGAAAAAGGCATGCATGTAGCAAGGCCAGGCAAAGTGCATAATATGACCGTTTTCCAAAATCTCGTTATGAGTGGGGAAGGACGGGACTTTTCCTTTTACTGAGTGATGGTGATTTCAGTGTTTTCTCCGAAATGTCCTTCTGGGTGGTATTGCATATCAGGAGACACACAGATTCAATTATACACACATGAAATGTTACCTGCTCAACAGTTTTTATACGATCTGTATAATGATATACATTGTACTTAAATATTCAATCACATATGTCTTGTTATGCTGAAAAGTAGCACAAATTCAGCAATGCTGAAGTACATTGATTTGAACAGTAAGCGATTTTTTAGTTTGACCAGTATCTGACCTCTGAAAATTAAACTGGAATATGGGACTGAAGTGAATGTTATTTAGAGCCACGGTCATTGTGGCTAGGGACAGACATTACACATACACTGGTTTAAGTGATCAGAAATTGGTTTAAACGTGTAACAGAACAGATGTTCAGTGCACATAAGCCAATTTCAAAATGGCCAAAACCGGTTTGAGATAAACCTGGTTGAATGTAGTATCAGATTTAACTGATTTGGGTCAAATGGGTTTATGCAGTGTCTTCCACAGACCCCTTCCAGGCTTAACTTAAAACAGAGTCCCCCAGCATCCTGGCATGGTTTCTGGCCTGGGCACTCTGCTTCAGCCCAGCAGGGCTGGCCCTGCCCCTCTGCTCCCCAGCCAGAGCAGGGACAGGAAGGGTCGGGGCCTGGCCAAGCACTGACCCTGGGAAGTGGCCAGGGAAGAGGTTTATTCCCCGCCACCTCCATGTCTCACCAGTATGGACCTGCATGTCTCCATCAGCTTCTTCAGGAGAGGGGGACAGGGCATGGCCATCCCCGGCAGTAGCTCTGAGTGAGCTGGCCAGGGAGGGGTTTAACTCCCCCCTCCCTGTCCCACCAGGATGGACCTGGGCTGGGGTTCCCTGGGCACTCCCCCTCACTGCTGCAGCAGAAGGGCCAGGGCATGGCCAAACACCGGCCAGCATGCCCCTGAGACAGGGGGCCAGGGAGGGGGGTTATTCCCCCCCCAACACTGGGGGACCACAGCTGGGGTCTGCCCCTATGATGCCACCACTCACTCTGTGTGTGGGGCAAGCAGTATGTTAAGCCCCCTCCACCAGACACCAGAGGGAGGGGGGAATAACCCTCCTCCCTGCCCCCTCACCATAGGCAACTGGTGCCTCCTAATACTGGGGAGGCACCAGTGGCCAATCACTGACTGGGGGGGGAGGTCCCCCAGTGGCTGGTCACTGCCTGGGGGGCTGGGGCCAGATGGAAGAAAAAAATTTGCACAGGAGAAAGAAGACTGTGGAAGAAGGGGCAGGGGGACAGGAAAGGGCTATGGTGGGGAGGGAGCGAGGCTGGGGCTGGCATCAGGGCCAGGGTGTGCTGCACCTGTGTGGCTGCCCCTTCCCCTGTGCCAGTGGTCATTGCCTGGTGCTGGCATCCAATGCCGCCCAGCCCTGCACTGGCCCTGGCTGCCTCCCTGGTCTGGCTCCAGTCTGGCCCCAGCCTTGCATGGCCCGGGGGGGCCCGGAGCTGGAACGGGGCCAGCCTTGGCTGCGCCACTGGGCTGGAGGAGATGGAACCCCCAGGACCCCTGCCTTGCCCCACCTAAGTCGTCCTCGATGCCTCCTCCAGAGTCGCAGCGCCAGGGAGCCAAGTGGGGGCACATGATGTCTGCCCCACCACTCCAGGATCTTTGCACAGAGCAAGGGCAGGCTGCAGCTGCAAGGCGAACTGGGCTCTGCCTGCTCTGGGCCTTGCTTGGCTCTGTGGCACTGTGACTCTGCAGGAGCCACCCGGCTCTGCTTGTCCCATGACCCAGCCTGGCTGGGGCTCCATTCACCATGAATGGGGCCATGACCGGACCAGGTCGTGGGGCAATCAGAGCCCAGCGGTTCGTCCAGGGCCTCAGTGCGTTAGATCCAAGGGGTTGGGGGAATGTGCCACTCCTCCCCTGGAAATAACCCCCCTGCCCCCACCATGCTGTGCCCCCACCCCTGGAGCAGCGAGGGAGCAACGATGATAGGTCCACCACTTTTATTAAAAAATATATTTTTTTAAACTCAGATAAATCCATAGTTTATTACATAGCTATATAATATTATATTCTGGTAGCTAAGCATTTCAGTACTAAAAGGGTTCAGTGAAAATAGTACTAATGCAGCAAAGTTAGCTAAGCCAGATACTTTATACTTTACTGTATTGCACCAAGGTGATTTGAAATGAACTCTGCACAAAAACTCATTTAAATGTGTTGCCAGAATAAGGCACTTCAGAGTCAGGCCTACAAGGACAAATATGATTTATTCTAGGCGGCAGATATATCTGAGTCAAGAAGAACAAATATAATATGATGTACCAAAAATAGAATTGA
>NW_017729034.1:51061489-51075478 GCF_001723915.1 Gavialis gangeticus
CAAGAATCTAACCCTATTAAGAAAGCTTCCAAAAAAGGGGATGGAGAAAGGTTCTCTATACACGAAGAATAACAAAAGCAGTAAGAGCAGCTATCATTATATTAAGTGATGCAGCTACTGCCTAAGTGCTAATCAATAAAGCCATCTCATGATACACATTTAGCATCAAAAAAACATCTTTTCCAGGAACGGATATAGACAGTAGTCCTGGGAAGGATTAACAAAACAATTGCTCTGCTTGAGAGAAGCTATTGTAATTTCATAGACTTCCTGGTTTTCAGCAGAGGCATTGTGAGATATTTCAGTGCCAGTGGCAGAGGCCAGGGGGGTGGGGTGTGCAGGAAGGAATTATGATGACCACTGAACAGTGTGGCAGGGGGGAGGACTGCAGTCTTGCCTGCCCCTGCTCTCTGCTCAAGCAGCACCTGCTGTGGCTCCTGCTGTGGCAGTGGGAGCTTAGGCTGCTGTAGCTGAGGAACAGGCTTGCTGCACACTAGTATAGCAGCCCAGTTGGCATGAACTCCAGTGGATTGCTTCTGGTACCCTGTTTGCTTCCCTTCCTCCACCTATGCCCAGATACACTTCTGGGCACAGGGAAAGCCTCCTGGGGGGAAGGGAGAGGGGGTTCATTCCACTGTCCCTAGTTCATGTCTCTACCCCACAGATTCACTATGGGCCAAGGGGCTGTGCCCGGCTCACACCTATGACCTGGCTGCTCCTGCCTTGGGAAAGACTCCTGGGTTGGGGGGTTGCAGCAGGATCAGTTCCCAGGGGCAGCCATGACACCCCTGTGGTGGTCAAGCCATTCCTGCCCCACCCCAGCTCTTCTGGGCTGCCCTCTTTCTTACCTTTCCTGCCACACCTTGATGAAACTGTTATAGTGTTTAGAGAAGCTGTGCCAGAGTGAGCCTTGGTTCATCCAGCTGGTACTTCCCATACCCCACTGGCCCCAGTATTGCCCCTCAGGTACTACATTGTGATTCTCCTGGCCTTGTCAGTGCCTCTGAGCACTAGTTGCCTTATGGGCTATATTTATGGCCTCCATCCTCCCCTGTAGCAATGCCCATGCCTTGCAGCTGTTACTCCATCTTCATTCAAGGAGGTCCCTTGGCCCCAACACAGCTTTTGACCCTCAGGCCTTGAATCTTTATCTGGGCCTCTGCCTTCTTGGTTTTGGCCCTTTTATTTTAGCTGTGCCCCTCAGCCTAGGTCCACTGACCCAGACCTTGTCTCCTGAACCCCAACCCTGTCTCACATGCATGTGCTCTGGGGCTCTGGCTTTGCCTCATGCTCCAGGCCAGTCCTCAGCCTTCTGGGTCCCTGATCCCAGGCTAGGCTGCCTGTCACAAATTGCCCTACCAGGCACACCTCCATGGCCTCCTTCCTCCCCTACAGCCACAATCTGGTCCTCCAATATCGAGCTTAAGCACAACATAAACACAAGCGGCTGCTTCACAAGCTAACAATCTTGCCCACTGTGGGTCAATGGCACCCTACAAGCCATGCTTCCCATTGAGCTCTCTCATCCCATCTCTCTGGGGTGGTTTGGGTGTGTGCCAGGCTATTGCCAGCAGCCCACCCCACCAAGAAGATTCTCTCCCTACTGCAGACAGGGCCAGACTGCCTCCCTTGCTCCGGTCATTGGGTTTATATGCCCCAATGCCATGCCCCTTCTAGTTAGGATTACTATACACCTGGGTTTTCCCAGACATGTTCTCTTTTTTTGCCCCCAGGCCTCCTGTCTGGGTGGGTTTTTTAAATGCAAGCAAATGTCCAGGTTGTTGCTTTGCCTCTGGCTTTTCCCTGGCGCTTGCAGCTTGGCTGTATGGGGCTGAGGGTAGCAGGGAAAATGATTGACTGTCAGGGTATCACAGGCTCTGTGCATGGATCCCTGCAGCTGCTTGCAGGTAAAAGAGAAAGACACAGAGACAGAGTGTGTGCGGGAGCCGTGTGGACTGCATGGCTAGGGCAGGCAGGGGACTAAGGGTCAGGAGTGATGGCCAGCCTACCCTTCCCTGCTCCAGCCTAATCCAGCTGCTTGCAGCATTTACCCTCAGGCTGCCTGGCCCTCTGTCCTGCACAGAAAAATTGGCCTACTGCACTTTCCCCTAAAAGTAACAGGAGGCTCTGGCTCCCTGTTAAAGGAGCACACTGGCAGCTCCTCCAAGTCAATGTCCAGCAGGGCTGATGCCCCACTTTCCCCTCAGCTATGCTACTGGTTATTAGCTACACCATACACTGAGAGTGTCTATGACTTATTAGTGCTAAGTAGAAACAAGACTTGGGCTCTTCTGTTCCAAAATTACAGATCTTTGCCACCAGGGCTCAACAGGCTCTCTGCTTAGAACTGTGACAAAATACAGGTTATCATTTTAGCTAGGTAACAAAGCAGGCACACACACATGTGGCAGTCTGCCACTCTGCTCACTAGATTATTGTAGCCTGTACTGTAGTGTCAACTGTATTGTAGTCTTAAGCAAGCTCTCCTTGCTGGACACTTACTAGGCTGCTATGTTTAGGTCCCAACATGTTAGACCCATGTGTTTTTGAGTTTTGTGAGACTGAGAGGAGTTTAGGCACAGTCTTTGGTTTTCTGTCTCTAGATGCCCACTTAATGTGCAGAAAACAGGGGTACTCAACCCCAGGCTATGCGCTAGATCTGGCCCCCAGTGCCGTGTCATTTGAGTCCATGGTGTTCCCTATGGGTCCATGGAGAGCTCCATGGGTCATGGCTCCGTAAGCTAAGTTGGTCATGCAGGGTGGCACAAGGACTGATTCTAGGCCACAGGGCTGGGCGGAGGCAGTATGGGGCCTGGAGCCTGATACCATCATGTAGGGGCAGTGCAGGGCCACCTGAAGCCATACAGGGCCCAATCTGGGCATACAGGCCAGACCCTGGTGCATGGGGTTTGATCTGGCCCACTGACTGGCCCTGCATCATTCATCTGGGCCACAGGACCAAAAAAAGGTTGAGTGCCACTGGTCTAGAACTCTGAGAGCTAAAGATCCATTTGTTCAACTGCTTAGGACTGGTGAGTAGTGCCAGGTCCTTCAAACCAACATCCAATAGCTTAGATGCACCCTATCCCGCAGCCCCAATTTTGTGGACATTCTTGTCTAACTTTTACCTCTCTGCGGACATGTAACAATTCAATAACATAATACACAGGCTTGACAGGGGTTTCTGGCCCTATTACAATATACTTTACATGGCATAAGAGATATAGAGATTGTTACAGAGCAATAACACACCTGTACATCTTCCCCTGCCTCATTTCCTTTCTGTTCTTATAAAACCCTTAGCTAGGGATAGACATTGAAAAAGCCTGAGCCTGAATTGATTCAATCTTTGCAGGTTAGTTTAATCTGCTTAGGCTGAATCAGTTTGTAACCATATAGACTTCCCCTCTGAACTGAGAAAATGCAGTCACATGCCTGCAGTGACTCAGGCTAGAAGCCGGGCTGGGGGAGGGGGGTGCTAGAGCAGCCCTCTCTTCCCTTCTACTATGCTGAGCTGAGGGTGGGCATGGCGAGGCCCCGGCAGGATGCTCTGATTAGGGAGCCCGCCTCCCCCGCCCCTCTAGTCAGCGAGGGAGCCAGGGATTTACACAGCATTTAGTTACATAACGGAGAGCATTTATCAGTCCATCAGCAAAACAAAAGGATCTCTCATTAGTTCAAGCTCTTCTTAAACAACTTGTTCCAAAGAAGGAACAGAGGGACATTACCAGCTACCTGTTGATTCGCTCCAAAAAGCCCTAAGCCAATACTGTCCTGTCTGCCTTTGTCCTGTCTCCCACTGCATGTACTATAGCCAGCATGTGGTATGCTAGCTGATGTTGAGAGGTGTCTGTGTAAGGGCAGAGGGGAGGGGGGAATCCCTTCTTCAGCGGGGAGTGGTAAGGGGAAGGTAGGAGCAGGAGGAAGCCAGGCAAACCCTGCTGTACCTGTAGTCTCTGCCGGACCTGCAGCCAGGGAGCAGAGGGGAGGGGCTAGCCCTGCTGGGCTGGACCAGAGAGCCCCACTCAGCCCAGAGAGCATGCCGGGATGCAGGGGGACTCTAATTTAACTTAAACCAGGAAGGGGTCTGGGACAAACGTTACATAAACCAGTTTGACCCAAATCAGTTAAGTCTGATACTACATTCAACCAGGTTTATCTCAAACTGGTTTCAGCCATTTTCAAACCAGTTTATGCACTGGACATCTGTTCTGTTACAGGTTTAAACCAGTTTCTGATCACTTAAGCTGGTTTATGCATAATGTCTGTCCCTAGCCATTGGGTTCAGGATCTAAGATCCATCCTCTGCCCCTTCTGCTTTGCACATGGTTTATCCTCCAGAACATGGAGCTTCCTTTCACTCCCACCAGGTTTTTACTGGTAACTCTTTCCTCCTTCTCTCTTTAAAATGGGTTTTATGTCTTCCAGCCCCCTTACATAGATAGGTTCCTGATCAGCCTTATTAGGTGATCAAAACCCTTATCAAGCACTCCACCATTTAGTTACCAGGCCACCTATCTCCATCCTGGAATCTTCCATATGAATAGAGGATTATCAAGGTGTAACTAGCCACCTCTTACCAGCCCTTTGGAGTTTCAGTTCAACTTGGAGGTAAAAAGACAACAAAAAAGGCAGATAAGTCCCTGTATTCAAAGTGGAGCTTGCTGTTTGACACAAAACAACAGTCCTATACATCAAATAGAATTAATAAATTACAAATAGGCAGGCTCCTCAAATCATTACACGGATTTTCCTTTAAGTCTCTATTTACAATGACCCATCTCCTCTCTCAACCATTATCAAATTCAAAATCCCTCTATCTCCAAAATCCCTCCCTTCCAATAACAGCTGCATTCAGGAGAAATTATACTCTCTTAGATGCAATTATTAGGGCTGCTTTGTTGAATTTGTATTGGTGCTATATATCCAGCTTCCTTTGTGCAGGACTTTTTCATGCAGTGTTATTAATGCTTCATCTCTTCATGCTGGCTACAGCTCCTACTGGTCTAATCGCTCAAGGTTACTTTGTGGTTTTGAAGTGTGTCAAAAATAACAGGAAGGATAAGTGCTTTAATAACTAGCTAACATTTCACCATTGTTACAGCAGTAGCTGCATGGAACACAGAAAATGACTGCAGTTAATGGAAGAGGTTCATTTACAAACAATGCAGTATGAAGCAAATTCTGATCTCAGAGTAAATACAAAGCAAACAAGATCAGAAATTGTGCTTATGTAATTTAGTTTCCTAGTGCTATCATCTGCTTTGTTGTCCTTATTGGCTGTGTGGAGAAGAAAGGGGTTTTACCCATAATTAAATAAACTATGATTAGGGGATTAGTCACAAAAGGATGCATATCCTTAATTTTTTCAAAACCTAGCCAAGTCACATTATCGATACTTTATGGAGCTGATTGAAACATTTAGATTCTATTAAATTTTTTTCAAAACAGGGGAAAAGCTTTCTTGTTTTGTGATTTCCCTCCTCCTCTCAAACCTTGTTAGTTCAGCTCTACTTTTGACACAGTTAACTCTAACTGAAATTTTTCACATCTATCTAAATCAAATAGTTGACTATTGACCTTGGTAAATAATGATTTATGTTATATAATTTTTATGCATAGGAGTATTCCTTTTGATGTCAAAGTTATGCATTCATTTTAAAACATGGGAAGACTGGGAACTTTCTTTCTTTCAGCTTGGTGGACAAGGAGTTTTTTAGAGCTGTAAGATCACAGTCCTACTTCCAACTCTTGAACCTAGGTTCATCTATTGTGGAATGTTAATAACCTGAATATGCCTAAGGTTGATTTGATCCATTTTTAATTCCGGAAGTGAGAGAGCTAGCGAGAGAGTTCCCATGCTTTCAGAATTCTAGTTGTGAATAAAACTTATACTAAATCATGTTCTGAAAATCTGAAGTAAATGAAGTACTTTATTATTATTATTATTATTAAGCATCTTTTAAAATAGCTTATTTTTTTTTGAAAAAGTTGAAATAGCTAATACTTCTGTGAGTACCTCATTCTTCTCAGTGTAATCCTAGGAACATATGGATGGAAGAGGCATATGTATGCATTCAGTACTTGTGCTTATTATACATTTACAAAAGTCTGGGTTTGGATTGAATCTGTAGCTAGATAGGAGCCCATCTAGCCAAGTAATTGCGCAGACCCTGCAATTTGCATAAATGTATCAATAAATATTCAGGAAAAACTGTTCACAAACACCTGGGCAACACTGTACATATGCTCTTAATACTATTTTGTGAAAATAGAAGTCTTGCAGGCTACCCAGTTTACTGAATGTGTTTCAGACTTGTGTGTTGAACAAAAAATTATGCAGCAGTACTTTATGAGAACACAGCTTCTTGTGTCTGTTTTCACCTCCTTAAAATTAAGAAGCAACTTGCTCTTTTCGCAAGAAGTACATGTACGCCATCGAGGAAGAGTCCTAAGAATGTTAGTAGGTGATAAAATCAGTTTGTCTTCAAAATAGCACAGAGGTGTCCTGAACTGTTTGCTCTTACGAATCTTACTTCTACATATACCGCTCCTGTAGATGTGAATGCCTTGCCTAAACGTTCTTGTAACAGTGTAAATTTGGAATATTTCCACTGAAGTTACAAGATTTATAATGGTGCAAAGTTGGTGTAGATAAAATCAGAATCAAGCCTGACACAACAACTTCTGTCATTTGTTTTAATCAGTGGGTTCAATCGAAATGGGGCTCAGCTTCCAATTTAGGTCTGAATATATATAAACTGCAAAATAAATTGTTCCTGCAAATGTTCACCAGGTCATGCTGAAAATCTGTCTACCAGGAGGCAATTTGGTATAATGAGAGAACTGGAGAAATTGGCATATTGATAAGTGGCAGGGGAGCACAAGGAAGCACTTTAAGAGAGTAATTCTCCAGAAGAATTTAAAATATGATGGTAACATTTTCTTGGTTCAGTAGTCAGTGGAATGTGTCAGGAATCAGCGGGTGTATCTACAAAGTGCAGTTAGCTTGTAGCAATAAATTGCAGTGCAGTTTGTGATGGAGTTTATTGCTCCCGAGTACAGTGTTTGTGTGTGTCTGAGGCCACAACACATTGAGCTGGGGCACAGCCCTGGCTGGCAGGGGGCCCAGGGCATCAGCCTGCCAGCCTGGAGCTGCTCCATTCTGGCTCGACGTGCTGTGGAGGGGCTGGCTCTCATGCAGCCTCCACACTGTAGCACCCCCATGCCCCAGCTAGCCCCAGTCACCATCTACACATGTTGTTGCAGTGCACTGAAGAACTCCACCACAGGATAGTACTTGTGCCAAGTTAATTAATTTACTTCAGTCTAATAGCGCCACATGTGTAGACAGTGACACTTTACTGCGAAGCTAATTAGTCAACTGCAGTAAAGCTCATTTGTAGATGCTCCCAGTGACTGCTAGTGTAGATTTTTTTTAGCTTATACATAATGCTTTCAGTACCTGGCTGCTGCTAATATTTTCACATCTTAAAGACAGATTGCTAACCCCAAGGCTAAGTACAGACATTCAAAAAACCTGTGCCTGAATCAATTCAATCTTTGCCATGGGGGGGGCCATGTGCAGGCCTGGGGAGGCTGAGTATGACTGGGGAGGGATTTAAACCCCCACCCTCGCCTGCAGGGATCCCAGCCGAAGTGTGCCTGGAGCGGGAGAGGGGAAGCAGCCCTTGCCAGGCTTTTGTGGGGAGGAAGGAGCATGGCCAGACCCCAACCTCTGGCTGAAGGGTTGACCAGTGAGAGCAGGAACATGGCCAAATCCTGGCCCTGGGCCTGAGATGAAGCAGAGGAGGAAGGGGGGAGCCAGAGAAGCAGGGCTGGCAGGGACCTTCAGATGTCCTCTCATGTCTACTCCAACCCCTGCCTGAGCCCCGGCCAGACCCTCCAGTACAAGCGCTAGAATCTAAAGAGCGGAGGGTTTGCTTGAGGGCCTGTACTGCTGGGGAAGAAAGACACCAAGGGCTTCCTGTGGCCAGTTTACCCCTTGCCCCACAGTGGGGCCCAGCGCTGAGGCCCTCCAGCCCTAAACCCTGAGACAGTGCTGCACAGAACTCCCCCTCCCAGCTCCCCTGGCCCCGTGGCAGGGCAGGAGGAGGGGAAGAGCCCTGCCCACCTATTCAACTCAGTGGCAATGCGTAGAGGGTGCACAGGGGTGTACATGCACCCCCTGAGAGCACTGGTGCACCCCCTGACTGGCTGCTCTTGCCACTTAGGCAATGGGTGGGGGGACAAGTGGGAGTGCCAGTGCCTCCCCTGTGAGCACTGGCCAAGGAGTGAGAGCACCATGGCACTCCTGGAAGTGGCCATAGCCCCTTCAGCGAGATTGGCCACAGGGGGACTCTGCCCACCTCCAGTTACTGACTGGTTGCTGGGGAGGGAACATGCCACCCCAACTAAGGCGGCACCAGTCACCCATGATTCAACTTCTAAGTGGTCAGGAGCTGCACAGCCCTCAAACCACAATAGCAGGGGGCCGCACTTGTCTCTGGGTACCATGTGCCCCCCTGCTTCACCCTGCACCCCCCTCCACTGCTGCAGTCCATGCCCCCTGCTGCTGGGGGGTGGGAGCTGTAGCTTCTTTGCAGGGGCTGTAGCCCCTATGGTGGGCAAGTGAGGGACCCACCCCATGGTCCCCCGCACCCTCTCAGTCCCCCCACTCCCTACTTACCTGGAACGGAGCCCGGGTCCAAGTCCCTGCACCCTGTACTGCTGTTTGCCCTGCGTGGGCAGGCCACGTGCTTCAGCACCAGAGCAACGGGCAGCCATAGAAACACTCTGGCTGGCTACCAGAGCATCTCTGTGGAGGACCCGAGCCACCTGGATTTTTAGAAACCAAATTTTGAGCCTGCGCTGCAAATATGCAGCACAGGAAATGCTTTTTTGTTCCTGGCATGCGTCTTGCTATAATCCAAACTGCTTTGAGACATGGCAAGACGCACACACGGGCTCATCTGGACGCACCCTCTGAGTTTATCTGGTGAATCATGTTTGCACACCTAAAAGCGCTAATGTCACATAGCACCTCATGGCACCCTTGAAAGGTTCTCAAAGCACCCCTGGGTGCTGCAGAACTCTGGTTGAGAATCACTGCTCTAACTGAACAGCCCCCATCAAACCTCAAACTTCACTGTCTCCTCCCTCCTTGCCCAGCTTCTCCATGTAGATCTTGTTGACAGAGGCACAGAGGGGCCAGCACTTGGTTTTTTATTCCTTATAATATTGGGCCCAGTCCAGCTTGCACACCCAAAAAGTCCATGAATCCTAATGGGAGGACAAGGAATGCAGGACCAGGTCCATCACTTCAACCATGTACATTTGTCCTCTTGTGCAGTCTTTAAAACAGCCTTTAAAACTGCATGTTCATCACCATATATTTCTAGCTGCATGGTTGAGATTGCCAAACTCTTTAACTTTGTCACTTTAGGCACATACATGGCATATTCAGTCTGTTTCAAGTTAAAATCATAAGAGCTTCACTAAAAATGCAGCCCAGACACGCTCATTGAAGCTTCTGGCAAACCTGGCCAGAGTTTCGAATTCATAACAAAACCCCCACAGCTGATGATTTTTGCCTGAGGAAAGTCCATACAGTTCTGATTTGTCCCTTCCTGTCATTCTATATACATAGAACAGTTCAACTGACTCGCTTGCATGGCACATTGGCTTTTTAGTTTCTTGCACTGAATTGTCCAATCTTTCTAGCTCTCTGCATTGTCTGCTTATCCTGTGGTATTATAGATAATGGGTGACTGAGGGATTTTATTTTTCTTTTCAGCAGTGCTGCAGGCAGCGTGACAACAATTATTTAAAAAAAAAACCCAACAACCCTCAAATCTCTGCAGGATAATACTGGCAGTATGAAGCTGAAACAGAGCCAGAATGTACCAGCCAGGAACCTGTGACAGTATCATAGAAACAGTATAATAGAAACTCTGAAGCTTCACTGCAGCAAGTTGTGCCGATGCAGCAGCGTTGTTAATGGGTCTGTATCAAATACTATCAGAGGGATACCTGGAAGAAAGATGTCCATATAATTGTGGAGCAGTGTCCATCTACTTTGGAGTTCCAGTCCTATGAGGTAATCAGGTAGGCTTCTTGTTTTTTTAATCATTTTATCCCATAGGATGATACCTATTTTCCAAATTGGAAGGCTTTCTAGAAAGGGAAGTGTTTGACAATAAAGAGGCAGGCCCCGGGAAGTATTAGGCAGATGGTGGAGTAGAAGGTAGTCAGAATGCTAGTGGAAGAAGCTGCAGTAGGGTAAGACTGGTTGGAAGTGGCTGGCACACTTGATTTGGAAAACAGGATTTATTGTGCTAGACTGTGAGGTGGAAGGATATCTTAGAGGTAGTAATGGGGAAGTTAGACAATTGAAAGGTAGGTTGAGTTTTGGCTGGAAAGTCATGATGACTGGACAGTCTGCTAACTGGTCCACTTGTTAAGAGGTTGGTATGCATGTTGCGGTATTTGTATGGGGTGGCAGATCTGTTGTGTGGCACACATGGGAATTTGTTTGCCATCTTGGCAGGAGGGTTAACTAAGTGGAAGATGTGATTAGATTGTTTGCTGGAGGCGGTGCAGAAGGGTGAGGAAGGCATGAGGTATGTTAGGGGCATTACAAGAGATTATTATAATCTCAGTTACACAAAGGTAGCTCCAAAAGGGACATTATTGAAACAAGCAGGTGTTTGCTAGTGGAACGCAGTGCAGAGTTTTCTGTCCTGCAAATGAAAAGATTTGGCAGGGGGCCTGGAGGAATGTAAGGAGCTAGCATATGGCTGTGTAAGTGTATGTGCTTTTACAGAACAACTCTGCGGGATGTTTGTCTGCAGTATTCAAAAGGTGAATTGTTTTTCATACAAAACAAACACGGAAACAATTGCATTTAAAACAGCCGTTCAACTGAATTATTTAATGCAATCAATAAGCACGGTGCCTTTATTTCATGAAGCTGGAAATTTTGCTTTTTTCTTCTCTGCCTGGAGCCAACATTGTATTCTGGTTTGTAAGTCTGCATTACAACCTTGAATCAGCAACTCTCACCAAAGCTCAAGGCATTTGGGAAAAAATAGGAGAACACAATACAACAAGCTTTAAAGGGAAATTCTGTAAAGCTGTCAGAAGGGTTTGGATTAAAAGCTAGTCAGCTGCTGTTTGTGGGAATGCTCCTGAGATGAGAGTATTTGAAATGCAATGGGTGCCTTGTGCTATGATGTCTTCAGAACCTAGCACAGTGCTAGCATCAGCTGCAGGAATGATAGTCTCTTTTAGAGAAACTTCAAAACAGAGACTGGAATACACAAAGTTTGGGTGCTGTTGTGATGGCTGCTTTGTATATGTGTGATGTTTGCATCAGGGTAAACAGTTGAAACCTTATGCATCCTAAACCCAAGCAAAAGGAGCTCTCCCCATGGAGGATAAATGGAGCCTTTTATCTTTAAACCCTCCAGTCTTCTCTGCCATTCCCAGTTGTTCCCCAGTGCTGGTTTTGAATTGGTTACTGGGACCAAAGTGGGAACCAGAGTCTCTCTGCCCTGCATCTGCTGGAAGGGGGTAGTTTGTCCATGATATGGATTAGAACAGCCCTGACTAAACCCTAACATTTACCCTTACTGTATATTCTGTAACAGTCAGAGAATAATAACAAGGGCATAGGGATATCCTAACTCCCCCTTTTCCCTCCCCCCCATCCTTCCTCCCCAGAAATGCTATAGCAATGACTCTTGCACTGGTAGGAGGCATGGAGGCAAGTGCCAGCATGGTCCTTTACACTGGAGATAAGAGCTTTCAGAGCAGTTTTATAGCTGTTTTCTACTGGGTGACAGAGACCACGCACTACTCCTGAACTCTTCCTTCTGTGTTTAAGTTAAAGCACTTACCCCTGTTTTTCTTACAAGCCAACATCTGTTATATAATTTACACCAACAGTTAGGACCACTCTAAAGAAAGAGATGCTAAGTACTATTATTAGTACTGGTTGAAGCATGCAGAAAGTGATAACGATATTTCTTGGAATAAATATAGTGAATTAATTCTGCTGCTGTTTCTGGAGGCAAATTCTCTCTTATTTATGAACATTCACACAACTGCAGTTCTAGTTGTGAATATATTCATAAATCATGAACATTTATAAAGGTTTAGAATGGAAGATGATTAACCCTGAATTTCTTGGATCTAGATCACTCATCATTCCTATTCATCATTCAGTATTCTTCTGCTTAAAATGTTTTAGATATCCAGTCAGGAATAAGAAACAATGCCACATGGCTTATGTGACCAGTCACACATCATTAATGGAAAATAGTCAAAGTATTAGGCAGCAGCAGAAATGTGATCACCCTAACTATTTTGTGTATGCTTACGCATAGTGAATACATTTATAAAAATTAAGTACAATTTTCCAGAGAAAGAGAGAATATATCTGCCTGATAATTTATTCATAATACTCTGAATAATATTATTATTGTGTTCACTTAGGTATTTGGCCCACTGACAGTGTAAAATGCATATCCAATTTTCTTTAAAAAATGTGTGTATGTGTCTGTTGGAAGGTGTAAAGCAATGTCAATTTTTGTGGAAGATAATTTTTGAGGCGCATTACACAAATGCTCACCAGCATTACTACTTGCCATGTTCTGCTATAGAACAGAATTAGAACAGACACATCTCAGAAAAAAACATCTGCAATTTCCAACTGGATAATCAGGTAGGACTACAATGCCAGAGGGAAACTGAAATCTGTGAAAGGGCCAAGTAAATATCCGCACACAAAAAAACAAACAAGGTTTGCTAAATGTCATGGGGATAATAGACATTCTCAAATTATTTAAATACTGTGTCAAGATTAGATGGACAACAGGGCCATACAAAGCTTCGGTCCCTGATTTGATTCAGCCTGATTCGGTGGCCAAATCTCTGAATCCGAATTGAATCAGGCAGTAGACCCTTTAATCTCTCCGAATCGAATCAGAACCCTCTGAATCAATTCGGAGAGATTTGGAAAGATTTAGACATAGACACAGCTTTAAATGCTTTTTCTACATACCTCTAGGTAGCAGGGGCTCATGAATGCTGTGATGGTGGGGCACATAGAGTCCCATAGAAGTGCGGGGAGCTCCCCAGTGCACTCAGCAGCAGAACTGGAAGTGGACCAGAACCATTTCTGGTCCATGTCTGGGTCCGCCGAGGAGCACATGGAGCTCCCCCCCCCGGCTCAGTGACTGGTGCTTTCTGGGTCTGGGGGGTCCCCCGATGGCCAACTGCCGAGCTAGGGAGGCGCGGGGGGCCCCCAGCATACTCCCCAGAAGACCAATCCACTGAGCACGTGGAGAGCCTCCCCGCACTCCTGTGGGATGCTCCAGGCTCCCCAGCGTTGCAGTGTTCCCAAGCCGTGCCTGCTACCTCGAGGTATGTAGAAAAAACTTTTAAAGCTGTGTCTCTGGCCAAATCGCTGATTCTCTGAATCAGCATCGAACCTTCAGATTCGGATTTGCCAATCAAATCGAGGACAGTGATCCGAATCAACAAATCAAAGCACTGTCCCTGATTTGGGCCGAATCCAAATTGAATAAGGCCTGCTTTGCGCATCCCTAATGGAAGAGGAAAATTAACACTTGGGGAAGGATTACAGGAGAAGACAAGTTCTGATAAAGGGAGGAAAATGACTGCTTGATTCAACTGTGCTCAGACAAACATCACTGTACCAGCAAACATGATAGAGTCAGAAAGGCTTCCTAGGCCTAACACGTCAATGTTATACTCTCTTTAAGGACATATTGCAGCCATAACAAATATTGGAAGATAAACAATGACTGGTGGCAGAAAAAATGGAGGCTGTTTCCCTCTTATCTGAGGGGAAACTTTGTCCACTGATGAATTACCTAATCCTGGCCCCAGATCATTTTATATAATGCCCTCCCAAACTCAGCATTTTCTGCACCTCTTCACAGTGTTTAGTTTTAGCATTTC
>NW_017729034.1:51080478-51083330 GCF_001723915.1 Gavialis gangeticus
GAGAAATTGAAATACAAAACACAGGGTGTATGGGGGGAAAGGGGTGGGCAAAATACAGCCCATGGATTGAATCTGGCCCACGAGACAATTCCATCTGGCCCACAGGGCCTCTCCATAAGCCCTGGCCCTCGCTGCCCCTCTGTGAGCTGGCACCTCCATGCAGGAGGTGCAGCAACCCATCTGGCCTGACCCACCCCCCCAGCCCCAAGCCAAGGCATGCTGGAGGCAAGAAGTCTCTGCCTAGTAGAGCTTTTGCCTGGCCACCCCGTGGTTGTTCCCAGCCTCCCTGCGAGTGTGGGAATTCAGTTAAGGGCCCCACCGGGCCTGGACCAGGGACTCCTGCTTAGGTAAAGGACCTGGGGAGTGTAGGGAGTCATGTGCTATGGGGCCAGGCTGGGCTGGCCCTCCATGTTGCAGAAGTGCAGGAGCTGCACACTATGGGGCTGGGTGGGGCTGGCCACGCACACTGCCACCACCTGCGGCTGGGGACTAGGGTGGGAGTGCAGGGAGCTGCATGCTATGGGGCCAGGCAGGCTGGCCCTGCTCTCTGCCACCATGCGTGGCTTTGGCCATGCATACTTTGCAGATGCTGGTATCTAGTGGAGCGCCCCCAAGGTCAGTCCTGGGGCTGGTTTTGTTCAATATGTTCATCCATGACCTGGAAGATGGCATAGAGTGCACCCTCCACATGTTTGTAAGTGACACCAAGCTGGGGGGAGTAGTAGATACACTGGAAGGTAGGGCTAGGATTCAGAGTGACAAATTGGAGGATTGGGTCAAAAGGAATCTCATGAGGTTCAACAAGGACAAATGCAAAGTCCTGCACTTAGGACAGAACAATCCCATGCACTGGTACAGGCTGGGGGCCGACTGGCTGGGCAGTAGCTCTGCAGAAAAGGACCAGGGGGTTACAGTGGACAATAAGCTGAATATGAGTCAGTAGTTTGCCCTGATTGCCAAGAAAGCTAACAACATCCTGGGCTGCATTAGTAGGAGTGTTGCCAGCAGGGGAAGAGAAGTAATTATTCCCTTCTATTAGGCACTGGTGAGGCCACATCTGGAGTAATGTGTTTTGCATCCCCCCACTATAGAAAGGATGAGGACAAATTGTAGACAGTCCAGCAATGGGCAATGAAAATGGTGTGGGGGATGGGGGACATGACTTCTGAGAGGCTGAGGGAACTGGTCTTATTTAGTTTAGAGAAGAGAGGACTGAGGGGGTATTTAACAGCGGCCTTCAACCACCTGAAGGGGGGTTCAAAAAAGGATGGAGCTAAACTGTTCTCAGTGGTGGCAAATGACAGAACAAGGAGCAGTGGTCTCAAGTTGAAGCAACGGAAGTTTAGGTTAGATATTAGGAAGAATTTTCTCACTAGGAGAGTAGTAAAACACTGGAACTGGTTACCCAGAGAGGTGGTGGAAGCTCCATCCCTGCAGGTTTTTAAGACCCAGCTGGCAAAGCCTTGGCTGAGATGATCTAGTTGGGGACGCTCCAGTTTTGAACAGGGGGTTGGACCAGATGACCTCGTGAGGTCCCTTCCAACCCTAATTTTCTATGATTCTGAGGACCCCTCCAAACACACATACACACCCATACCCTCCTGCACACCTCACCCCCAACCCCACCATACCCATACCTTCCCACACCTCCCTACCCTATCCACAGGTTAGAGTCATAGAAAAAAAGAGCTGGAAGGGACCTTAGGAGGTCATCTAGACCAACCCTCTGCCCAAGATATGATCACCCCTCTCTAAACAGTTCCAGACAAGTGTTTGTGTTACCTGCTCTTAAAAATTGTAAAGGATGGAGATTGTACAACCTCTCTTGGTAATCTGTTACAATGCTTAACTACCCTCATAATTAGAAGGTTCTTCCTAATAGCCAACCTAAATTTTCCTGTGTTGCAATTTAAGACCTGTTGTCTGCGGCCATAAAAAATAATCTATCATCATCATCTGTTTAATAACCCTTTAAGTATTTGAAGGCTGTTATCAAATCCTCCTCAGTCTTCTCTTCTTCTGGCTAAATAATCCCAGTTCATTCATTCTTTTCTCTTAAATCATGTTTCCTAGACCTATTATCATTTTTGTTGCTCTCTAATGGGTTCTTTCAAATTTGTCCTTATCCTTCTTGACGTGTGGTGTTCCAGGTGAGGGCTGAATAGAGTGCAAGAATAAATATCCGTGACTTCCAGGAAGTGTTTTTATAAATACTTTCCAGTGTACTAGCAGATTTTTGTTCCCAACAAGAGTATACTGTTGGCTCTATTCTGCTTATGATCCACCCCAGGTCCTTTTCTGTAGTTTACAGCCTAGCTAGTCATGCCCCAGTCTGTATTTGTGCAGTTTGTTCTGTCCTCATTGCAGGCCTTTGTACTTGTTCTTATTGAATTTTATTAAATTAATTATGAATCATTTTTCCAGTTAGTGAAATCATTCTGAATCCTGATCATGTCCTCCACAGTGCCTGCATCTCCAGCCAGCTGGGTGTCATCTGCAAATTAGCCAACACTGTATTCAATCCATTTGTCTAAATCATTAATCATGACATTAAACAGTATTGGACTCAAAACAGACCTGTGGGAGCCATTTGATAACTTCTCCCAGTTAGACATGGAACTATTTGTGGTTGCTGTTCAAGCATGGTGATCCAACCAGTTGTATATCTATTTTATAGTTCTTTTGTCTAGACTGCATTTCCTTAACTTACTGATGAGAAGGTCATGAAAAACCTTACTAAAGTGGAGGTATATCGTATCCACTGCTCTTTTCCCATCCACAAAGCATATCACTTTTGTAAAAGGAAATCAAGTTAGTTTAGCATGACTTGCTCTTAAAAAATCCATGTTGGC
>NW_017729034.1:51088330-51104885 GCF_001723915.1 Gavialis gangeticus
TAAAAAATGCATGTTGGCTGATCCTGATCACATTTTCAAGTCCTTTTTTAGGTATGTGGGGAGCTGGAGGAAGAGCAAGGGCAACATTGGACCCCTGCTAAACCAGATGGGGGCAGCTGACAACCGATGCCCATGAAAAAGCAAACTTGCTAAATGGGTACTTTGCGTCAGTTTTTCACCAGTCCCATGGGATGCCACTGCCCACTGTGGGTCAGGGAGGCCCGGGTGAGGGAGATTCCTTGCCCTCCATCGAAGCTGACCTCATGGAGGAACACCTTGACAGACTGGATACCTTCAAGTCAGCCAGCCCTGACGGTTTACACCCAAGGGTATTCAAGGAGGTGGCAAGCATCACAGTTCAGCCCCTGACATGGAACTTTGAGAACTCCTGGTGCTCTGGTGAAGTGCCTGAAGATTGGAAGAAGACCTGTGTCATGCCTATCTTCAAGAAAGGGAGGAAAGTAGATCTGGCAGATACAGGCCCATCAGCCTGACCTCTATCCTGGGAAAGGTCTTGGAAAAGATTATCAAAGAGGCCATCCTTAACAGACTAGCTGACAGCAATATCCTGAGGGATACCCAGCACAGGTTTCTTGCGGGTAGGTCTTGCTTGACCAATCTCATTTCCTTTTACAACCAGGTGCCCCATCACCTGGACAGGGGGGAAGAGATCAATGTCATATATCTTGACATCAAAAAAGCCTTCAAAATGGTATCCCACAATCACCTCTTGGCTAATTGTGGCCTTGACCTCACCACGATCCGCTGGCTGAGGAATTGGCTCTGTGGTAGGACCCAGAGGGTGGTGATTGATGGTAGCCAATCGTTGTGGTGCGTGGTGACCAGTGGGGTCTCTCAAGGCTCTGTCCCAGGGCCTATACTTTTTAACATCTTTATCAATGATGTAGATGTTGGTGTCTGAAGTGGGCTCACCAAGTTTGCCGATGACACCAAACTCTGGGGTAAAGCATCCACACCTGAGGACAGGAGGGTGATCCAGGCAGATCTTGATAGGCTCATGATGTGGGCAGATGAGAACCTGATGGTGTTTAACACCGAAAACACAAGGTTCTCCACGTTGGGAGGAAAAACCATGCTTATAGGCTCGGCAGTGCTATGCTGGTTAACACTACAGATGAAAGGGACTTGGGGGTCATGACTGACCACAAGATGAACATGAGCCTTCAATGTGATGCTGTGGCTAGTCAAGTGAGCAAAACACTGGCTTGCATCCATAGATGCTTCTCAAGCAAATCCCGGGACATCATTCTCCCATTGTACTCGGCCTTGGTGAGGCCACAGCTGGAGTACTACGTCCAGTTTTGGGCTCCACAATTCAAAAAGGATGTGGAGAAGCTTGAGAGGGTGCAGAGGAGAGCCACTCACATGATCAGAGGTCAGGAAAACAGACCTTATGATGAGATGCTGAGAGCCATGGGACTCTTCAGCCTGGAAAAGCACAGGCTCAGGGGCAATCTGGTGGCCACCTATAAATTTATCAGGGGTGTTCACCAGTTACTGGGGGAATGTCTGTTCACCAGAGTGCCCCAAGGGATGACAAAATTGAACCATCACAAACTCCACCATGACTCAGGCTGGACATAAGGAAGAACTTCTTTACTGTCCGAGCCCCCAAGGTTTGAAATAGACTGCCACTGGAAGTGGTTCAAGCACCCACTTTGAATGCCTTCAAGACACATTTGGATGCTTATCTTGCTGGGATCCTATGATCCTATCCTTGGGGCAGGGCTGGACTTGATGATCCTCCAGTGTCCCTTCCAGCCCGAATGTCTATGAATCTATGAATTGTTAAACTCTTGGTGCTTAGAAACAGATTCCTTGATGAGTTGCTTCATAATTTTTCCAAGAATTGAGATCAGACTGATCAGTCTGTAATTCCCCAGATCTTCCTTTTTTCCTTTCTTAAAGATGGGCATTATATTTCCCCTTTTCCAGTCTCCCAGCACCTTGTCTGACTTCTATAAATTCTTAAAGACAATGAATATCCAGTGGCTCTGCAATTGCCTCAGACAACTCCTTGGGTACTCTAGGATGAATCTTAACCAGTCCTGCAGATGTAAAAACATCCACTTCTCCAAGTAATTTCAGATCTGTTGTTTCCCTGCTCTAGGCTGATTATCTCCTCCCTTATCCTTGCTGCCAACTGTCTGTGTTATCTGACAGCTGACCTTATTCTTGAAAGCCAAAGTAAAAAAAAACATTACAAGCTTCAACCTTTTCTGCATCATTCTTTATTAGATTTCCTTCTGCATTCACGAAGTGACCTACACTTTCCTTGGGCTTCCTCTTACTTCTAATGTACTTGTACAATGCTTTTTTGGCTGTAGTTTGTAGCTGTGTTTCAACTGGTGCCTTGATCTTCCTCATTTTTCTCCCTACATTCCTGTGCTATACATTAATCCCTAGTAATATGGTCATGTTTCTACTTTTTGTAAGCCTTTTTTGAGTTTCAACTCATTGAAGATTTACTGTTTAGTTTGGGTCTCACCCCGCACACTCTGTCCTCTGCATCAGGATAGCCTACTTGTGCACCATTAATATAGTCCCTTTAAGGTACAACCAGCTGTCTTGGTCTCCTTTTCCTTTTAGACTTGTCCCCCATGAGATCCTGCTGACCCTAAGTTTGTTAAAGTTTGCTTTTCTTGAAGTCTGGTATATTAATTCTACTGCTCTCCTGCCTAACTTCCTTCCCTCCTTTAGGATTTTACACTCTCGCATTTTATGGTCATTGTCACCCAAGTTGCATTGCACCTTCATAGTCTCATTTGTTCCTCCCTACACATGAGCAGCAGATCAAGACTGCTTTAGTTTACTTCACCCACTGTACCAAAAGGTTATCCCCAACACACTAAAAAAAATTGGGCTGGTTGTGTACTGCTCTGTTACTCTCCCAAAAGATAATCATTGTAATTAAAATGCCCCATGAGCACCAGGTTAGCTAATTCAAGATGAAACCCATAGTGATGACAAGGCAGTTTGTAGTTTCACAGATTAGTAGGCTGAACTGAAGATTATAGGGGAAACTAATCTTTACTCTGACCTACTCATGTGAACACTACAACCTACCTTGTTTTCAATAAGAACAACTCAGTGAATTCAGATTAATGAAACAACCTTTTGGTCAGAAGATAGGGCAGAGTGGTACCTTATAGACTAACTTATTTGAAGAGGCATGTGCTTTCATAAGTTACAGCCTACTTTGTCAAATGTTATGAATGGACTTGCAGAGAGCAGGGTACTAAGTAGAAAGGAATTAAGTAATTTAAATTAAAAGGTTAGGGAAAGGGGTGGCCACTGCTGAGAGGTGAAGGGGGTGTCTTCTGCCTAACTTTAGACTTACATAGCTAATGACCTTTCTCTTACCTTTTTAGTAACAAGGACAAAGCCTTAATTCTACTTACAGCCACGTGACAATATGTAAGCAATGGTACCAGGCTGTGAAATTAAAAGCCATAAGATGTCAGTTAAAGGAGGGGATGTATATATACACTCTTGCACCAACATGTTGCTTGTTTTTCTAGCTGTACTCATCTCTTCAGGTCCTTTGGTATGTGACAGCTACTAGGTTAATCCTTTCCTATAGAAGAAAAAGTATACTAGCTTTAAAAAAATGCTTTAAACCAGGCTACTTCAATCATTCAAGTTCTCTGTGTAGACATGTGGAAGATAATTTACTCCTCACTTCAGTGTAACTTGCATTGCTAAATTACCAAATTCAGCTAATCTGCTTTTAAGTGAGCATTGAAAGAAATGTTCATTTATTTGAGGAGGGATCAAGTTACATTGGTGTAACTAGGCTAATTGATTTTAAACTCAATTTAGTTAAGTCAGTTTAGCCTTTCTCAAATAGACAGGGCCTTGGACTAGTTCAGGATTAAGAAAGTAAGCTGTAGCCTTGTGCTCCGTGCAGGTCATAAATAGAGTCACTGAGAATTCAATGAAATTGAGAATCAAACCATACTGTGTCTGAGCAAGCAATAAGGTGGTAAATTACTCTAAGGGCAAAATCCTCACAGGACACCACCTGGACCTTGGCACCTCTCTGAATTTGCATCTTTAAATACCATTTCATACCACTTCAATTCATTTAAATTCACTTCAGAATTCAGACAACTGTAACATTTTCTCCTTTTTCCGCTTTCTGTTCTTTTTAGGCTGATATAGTCAACAAGTGATAACATGTGGACCAATATTTGAAATACTGCCAGTCCTGTTTTGTTTGTCCCTGAATCTGTTCAACAACACAGCTACACCCACGTAGGTCTATATGCGTATGTAGTCACAGACTGTTTATCCTTCTGATGCATTAATTTTATCATTATCATCATCTAAGCAAACACATTTGTTCTCTTAATCAGATAATTCATTCATTCCCCATGTGCAAAACTATTTTAGTATTTCTCTCACTCTCACATTTTGTTACTGTGAGGGGGGAGGGGGAGAGAACAGAACAGAATTAATCATTCCTTATTACAAGCAAAGCTTTATTCTATTCTTTTAGAATGGCTGCTACTTCAAGCTGAACAAAAAGTTGCAATGCTAAGATCCTGAATTACCTGAATCATCCTTTTTCTGCTCTCATTTATACATATCAAGATCAAAGGTCCTTCCAGTTCTGTTGGCTCATAGATCTCATATTGGCAAAGTACACCAGCTTCTGTAGCTGAATGCACACAAAGCTAGCATCACATCCAGGTGCCTTAGACTTCTTTGCTGTTCACATGCGCGGTTACCCTTAACTGGGTTGACTAAGAATGGCTTTTGGTACAAGTCTGAGATGAGACTCAGAACTCATGCCCCTAGAGCAGTGGTTGTCAACTGGGGGCAAACGTACCCCTAGGGGTACTTAAAAAGGTTGTAGGGGCTACAGGGGGGCTTCCACTGCTGCATGCACCCTGGCAGAGGCCCGGAGAACATATGCCCCCCCACCCCGATCTGTGCACAGGGAGGAGGTGGCTACCAGTGCACACTGGGCTTTGCATGCTGCTGCAGCTGCCCTGGGAGTTGTGCAGTGCCACATGCCTGCCACCGCCAGACTGCACTGTGCAGCCTGCCCACCCGGTGGTGGGATGCACATGGAATAACACTGCTCCCAGGGCAGCTGCAGTGGTGCATTAAGGCCAGCACACAGCAGCAGCTGTCTCTGCTCCACACACAGATTGAGGGGGCATGTGCCCCCAAGGCCTACGCTGGGGTGCGTGCAGTCAGCCCCCCCAAATAATTTTAATATAAAGGGGCACATGAGCTGAAACTTCGAGAAAGAAAGGGTGCACTTGTTAAAAATGTTGGAAACCCCTGCCCTAGATCTTAGCAAGACACCTCATCTGCTCTGCCACTACCATTTATGTGCATATAACCAACACTTTTTACTATTGTTTTTGTTATATCGTGGAACTAGGGGTAAAATATCCCAAAGCACCTAAGTGACTTACAAACCTAAGGCTCATTTTCAAAAATGACTTAGGCACTGAGGACTAGATTCAGAAAAGGGATTTATGGCATCTCAGCACTGTGTACTGGGTCCTGGAGAGAGAAAGAGAGCAAGTAAGTGTGACTCTGGTCTGGAAGAAGACAGTCAAGTTCTTGTATTCCTGAATATTTCAATATTATCCAGAGGTGTAATTAGTAAGGTTTGCACCCTGGGCTAGTGTCCCCCTTTTTTGGGACATTCTTCTTTCTTTGCACTGTTTCTCTGCAGTACCCAAGCTGCCTGCTACCATCACAACCCTCCCTGCTCTGTGCTCTGCTCTCTTGCTTTCACTCCCTTCCACTCCACCCTCCAGCCACTGTTGCCCCTTACTCTCATTGCTGATTCCAACCACTGCCTGCCACAGTGGGCAGACTCAGTAGTGAGTGAGGCACTGGCTGCAGTAAGGGGACAAGAGAAAGAGAACAATAAGGGCTGGGGCAGCAGTAGTTCAGGAGCAGAGGAATACACGGATCATGTGGAAAAAAGGCATTCCTGTTGCCACTGGTTACCCAAGGAAGCAAATTTGGCAGCAAGAGAAGTGGCAGGCAAGAAGGGTCGGTGTGTCAGGAAGAGAAGGGGACTCTGCCATGGTGCCAGTCTTACTAGCTATGCCTCTGAACTCAAGGGACTGATAGGTGGCAGCAGGCAGAGGGGATTTGTGGGCTTCTCCTCTAGGTTGGCACTGGAGCTGGTGCCCTAATCACCCACTGCTAGATACACTTTGGATATTATGCATTTAGCGACACAGAGACTGGAAGCCAGGTCTCCTCCTCCTGGATGTGTAATCATTAGGCTGTGGAGCCACTTTTTTTCTCACTCTCTCTTTCTGACTCACTGATTATTTAATCAGGCCATACGAAGTGGAGAACTTCAATAGATGGTACTGAGAAATCCTTCTCCACCCCTAATAGCCTATAGATTGGCGGGTAGTAGGCTCTCCTGGAAGGTAAGAGATGTGGGTTCTGATCCCATCAGACACACAGGGGAATTAAAGCCAGGTCTCCCATATTGTGGGTCAGTGATCTAATCACAATAAGTCAGGGTTGGGGGGTGGGAATTGTGACTATCACCACTGGGTGTTTTGTACTCAGTACAGCTCATTAGGAATACTCACAGCATCTCCATGATTGGCCCTATCAGGCAAGATAGATGAAAGAAGTCTCAGCATGTCAGGGTGTACATGTGAGGGGAGTCCAGTTACCTGGCACTGTCGAGACTGAGGTGTTTTGGGGCATGCCTAGGGCCACGTCCAGACAAGTGGGGTTGTGTGGTATGTGGCACCACAGACACATCTGTGGTGCCACATACTGCATGTTCAGTTTTTCTCTGTGCTGTAAGCAGTGCTGAGGTTTTTTGACCCCTGGATATCCAGGGGTCAAAAAACCCACAGGAAAAAAAAGTGGAGTGACACACGTGGCAGCAGCGTGTGCCACCCAAAGCCAGAGGCTGGCCAACCAGAGCTGCACTCCACTGTTTGCCAGGCTCCACACAGCAGAAGCGATGTGGATGCAGTCCTGGGAGGGCCCCAAAACCCCAGGTGAGGCTGCTGGGGCCAGACCAGTGGTGGCTCCAGCCTCCCCTAACCCACCTGGGGTAGCTTGCTGTGCACCAGAGCGTGCATGGTACTGGCATTACCCAGGGACAACTAGCGGCTGCACAAGGTGCGCTGCCACTAGTTGTCCCCAAGGAACCAAGCATCCATGCATGTCTGGACGCGGCCTAGGTATCTAGGGGAACTTTAATGTCAGAAACTTAGGTGCCTACTGATTTTTAGAGCCCCATGTCCTCTGTGGTTTAGAGGCAGCTGAACCTATGTTTGGAGGACCTAAAAGTGGCAAGAGAAGTTAAGAATCTAGATGGTTTTGAAATATCTCACAAAATATCTCTCTTCAACTTTCAGTGTTTAAATGCCTTAAAAATCTGGCCCAGATTGTTTAAGTCACTGTTTTAAGGGACTTAAGATCCTGTTGATTTTGGAAATGTTACTCCCAGTTCCATGTGTCCTCTTCAAGTTAATGGGGTTACAGAAGTATAAAGAAGAAAGGAATTGGCTCAATGTATTATCAACCAAATCTGGAGGGTTGAAAAGGAAGAAATCAATCAAGCAAACTGGAAATGAGGAAACAGCTGTCCTTAGAATTGGATACCTAAAGTCAATCTCTAAGAAGGCTACCTCAAATGACTGCAATCTGGATATAGGGCAGGCCTGGGAGCCCTTGTACTGGAGAACACTAACTCAGGTCAAAAGTCCCATTGAGACTGTATGAGTGAGTAACCACCAGTGTGAGTAGGGACTCACAGGCTGACAATACGTTTCTCGTTATCTGATCTTTGGAGTGTAGTTTTAATTCAGACAGACAAGAACACAACACTACTCCTTTGGGTTTTGAAAAGAAATTAATCAAAGCATTTAACTTCATGTCATCATCCCTTCATTATCTGTTTAGATGCATTTCAATTTAAGTTAAAAGTAGACTTTCCTTTTTAAATATAATTCTTAGTACCAGCTAACTTTAAAAAGTCGATCAACCATTTGCCACTGGTGTCTGGAAAGCATTCACTAAAGACCATGATGCCCTAAGATATCAATTTCTGAAGAATTAGAATTGTCAGTCCAAAATTGCTTCAATCTCTACGGTTGCAAAGATAACATTCTACATTTTATGAACCAAATATAAACTGACAGTGTGTTCCTTAGTCTACAGAAAACTCCAGTCCCTTTGCTGCTGCTCAGGCTTTGCCTTGAAGCCAGGCGGTAAAAGTAGTAAGACTCTCCTCAGTTTCATTATTGCTGGTAGAAACTTGAGGCAGCAGTATAATTGTCTAGCATCAAATTGGTGCAGTCACTGCACAGCAGCATGGAGGTTCAGAGTGGTACACTTCTTACTTTTGCTGAGAGTTAATAAGGTTGCAACCTGAAAGACAGCTGTTTCTAGTGTAGCCTTCCATCACCTTTCTTTTCATCATTAATAGTTTCCTATGTCCCCCAAAATAAAGCAACTACCAAACCCTTAAAAGTGAGGCAACTTCTAGCAAAATTTTCTGTGATAGTGGGGATCACTGATAGTGTGCTTCTTCCTTGCCAGTTGAGGGAGTGCTTCTTTAGCCATGTCCTTATCATCACATCCTTATTCTTGGACAGCCAACTAACTATTCAAGGGCTTACTCCTTTTTTGGCTGATTTTGCAATGCTAGATGATCTAGTCCCTCTCAAGCCTTGCTTTCATCCAAGAATCTCAAAGGCATTTTATAAAGGTGCATTTTACACAGTTAAGTATCACTAGCCTTGTTTTACAGAAATGGAAACAGAGGTAGCAAATTACTTGCCATCAGTAGTGCAATCAAGTATAGACCTCAACTTGGGTATAAAACCCAGTAGGACAGTCAGGTATAGAACCCACATTCTCAGTTTCTGCTGTAAACACTACAGCTATCTGCTCTCTGGAGGTAATTAATTCCAGTTCCAGCCAGGTTCATGTGTTTGTCTTCTAAACAACACTTTAAAAGCTGTGGTGCTGCTTGGTTTGCTAACACATTCAGTTTCTCATGATGCTTTTCCCTTGTCCTGGAGCAGCCTTTTCTTCCCTTTCCTCTGCGGCATGGTCTTTCCATTCCAGTCATGGGTGCTACATGCAGGTTTTCAGTGCACTGAGATGAAAACAGCATTACAAGATAATAATTGTCAAGTATCAATCCTGTTTTCCACCTGTCCCCAAAAAGGAAGCAAATAATATATTTCATAGAGAAGTTGGACTGGAAGGGACCTCCAGAGGGCATCTAGTCCAACCTCCTGCCTCAGGCAGGTTCACCCCTATCCAAACCATCCTATGTATAATGATTTGGCACCCTACTATCATCTAAACTCTACAGAAGGCCAGGGTGGATACCAAGAGTCAAACTCCAGCGGGGCTGTTCTGTGTGGCACATGCATCCTTAATTTGTGACCTGTACCAGGGCTCCCATGTAGCCCACATGGTTCAGTTGTCTCATGTGTGCTGTGTGACTGCTGGAAACCAGAGCTCCTAGCTCATCCGTCCAGCTGAGGTAGGCCATCATCAGCCTGAGTTGGCCACCTCTACAGCAGGGCTGTAAGCAACCTCCGGTTTGACACAAAGGTGCGGCCCTCAGAGGCAGCAGGCTGGGTATTGCTTCAGGAAGCAAAGCCCTTCTGGCAGCTGCCCTGGCCGGAGAGGTTAATTTGAAGGGTCACTGCCCTTGGAGAGACTTTAATTCCAGGGCACGCAGCTTGTGTGTGTTTAGTTGCTGCACAAACTCACAGCAGCCCAAACTCTCCAAGTGCCAGGGAAGGGCTGCCGTGGACTCTGCCCCGGCAGGGCAGGGCTGCTATGGCCAAGAGCCGTCCCTTGCAGCTGTGTGTGCCAGGCTGCTCAAGATGCCTCTTGGCCATGGCAGCCCCGCCCCCGCCTCTGCCCGCGGGGACTTGCAGTGTGACAGGCAACCCTGCCCTGCACTGAGCGCGCGCGCCCGTTACCAGGGCAACGCCGCCCTTCCTGGGCTGGGGGCGTAGGGGGCCGAGGCACTGGCTGGCTGACTGAAGCCACGGAGGGGGCGGGGCCTACGAAGGCCCGCCCCTTCAGAAATACCTCCTCCTCCTTCCCAGGGCAACAGGCAAGCGCCCATTGGCGCGTGGGGTTGTCGTGGTTGCTGACGTTAGCTGCTGGGCGCCGGGCACGGGCCTGCGTGGGGGGGAGGGCGGGCTCCGCGTTTCCCGGGTGACCGGGGCTCGGAGGGGCGCGGGTGGCCGGCCGGCGCCAGGCGCTGTCAGAGGGAGGCGGAGTACAGCGGCAGGACCCGCGGCGGCGCCGGCGCCGGGTGAGGGCCCAGCACTGCGGGGGGTGTGTGCGTGTGTTTTCCATCGGCTTGGGGCGGGGGTTAGGGGGACTGGAGCTTCTCTGTTGCAGAAGCAGAAGGAGCCGGAGGAGCGAGGAGGGCGTCAAGTCTGTGTGGTGTCCAGGTAGAGGATGTAGGCAGACAAGGGTCTTTGGGTTAATTGTGATATCTTTTATGTAATAGGCCGACCGAAATCATTGGAAACACTTCTTCTTTGCAAGGTTTCCGGCACAAACGGCCTTCGTCAGGCTTAGCGAATGTCTGCAGGTGTTTTGTGGCTCGTGCAGAGTTTAGGGGATGGTTGGTGCTGCTTCAGGCAGGGGTCTGGCTGGCTTTTGGGCAGCGTAAGAGTGCTGTGGTAGAGCAGGACAAGAAGCAATGGGCTCCGGTTGCAGCAAAGGAAGTTTAGGCTGTAATTAGGAAAACTTTCTTTCTGGGAGGGTGGGGGAGCACTGCAACGGGTTACCTAGAGAGGTGGTGGAATCTGCATCTTTGGAGGCTTTTAAGTCTCTGCTGGACAAAGCCTGGCTGGGATGAGATCGTTGGGGTTGGTCCTGTTTGGAGCAGGGGGTTGGACTAGGTGACCCCCCTGAAGTCCCTTCCAATCCTCATTTTTGAGCCTTTTTCCCACAAACCCCTGAAGTGGCAAATAGACCAACCCTAATTTCCTGTGATTCTATGTATGGTTCAGAACTTACGTGAGGGGCAAGTTCCCCTTTGTTACCTGTGGCAGGTGTGGGTGTGAGGCCTGTGTTGTCAGGGTTGATGGTAGGCTTGTGTAGAGTTTAGATGATGGATTGTATAGGATGGTTTGGATAGGCCTGATCCTACCTGAGGCAGAGGTTGGACTCAATGCCTCTGGAAGTCCCATCCCTTCCAGCCCAATGACTTTCTAGGTTGATGTCTTTTATCAGACCAACTGTATAGTTGAGGTGGAATTAGGTGAGCTTTTGAATGAAAGACATTCTTTGTGAGGGCTGATCAGAACAAGCCAAACACAGCTTGCTAGCTTGCTTGCTTGCTTTATTTTTTTTATTTATTTATTTAAAGAATCAGGGAGAAAGTTTTAAAGAGCAATTTGGAGAAGGGTAGCATGGTTTTATGTATGTGTATGAGGAATTTCTCTCCAGGGTGAATATACCTTTGTGTTTCCCGCAAGGACATTTTCTGGAAATTGATGCGGCTAATGAGCTTCGTGAATTGATGCTGCAAGGTGATGACTTCTCCATAGCAATCGAGAGAGAGAATGATAGGAGGGGGTGTAAGATGAGTGGCCTTCAAAGTGAAAGCAAGTAGTTTCTTTGTGATGGAAAAGGGGAAGCAATGGGAAGAATCCAGAAGAAGGGCAGGTGAGGTCAAGAGTGATGATGAGCTAAGATAGTGATCTTTGCAACAGCATACTGAATGGATTTCAGCTGAACCAGATTGGGGTCAGAGAGAATGGATTTCAGCTGAACCAGATTGGGGTCAGAGAGAAGGTTATCTGTAGTAATCAAGATGTGGTGATGAGAGCTTGGTCAAGAATTTTAGCTGTGCAGATTCCAGAGGTTGTTTCTTAAATCCTTGGTAGGAATAATCCGGATAAGACCTTGAGAGAAATCGTAACTGAAATTGACACCTGGGTGCTAGGTTTCAGTGTTCAGCATAATGGCAGAGTAGTCCACAGTCCTCAAGAAAATAGGTAGTGACAGGTTTGGTGCGATGGTAAGAACTTGGTTTTAGCCCTGTTGAGCTCAAGTTGATGGTAGAAATAGTGAGAGAGACTGGTAAAGATTTTAGTTTCTACAGAAGTAGATGAACATTTACTTGAGAGGCACCTCTAAATCCATTGGCATAGAAGTGGTGTTTGAACACGCATTCACAGAGGAGATTATCCAGAGATAAAGTAAAGTGTAGACATAAGATTTTCGTGCAGAATGTGAACACAGATCTAATGAGGATTGTAATTCAGATTCATTTACTCTTCAACTGCAAGTGTGTGAGGTATCATAAATAGCGCAAGGGAAAATGTGTTGCTTTTACTCGTCCCAGCTTAGTGTGAATATTTCTTCTGAGTATCACTTTGGAAGTTGGCATCTTGTGTGATAGTGTAACTCTTTCTCCTCCCATTTTCCTTTTTGTGTAAAATCTTGGATTTACATCTTTACATATCCAGTACAAATGTCTATTGATGCGGTAATAACAAAACTGATGTTAAAACTTATTAAACCTCAGGAGTTGTATCCTGATTCATATAAGTCTAAGGAACAATCTTTTATTTAAAATCTGGAAAGGTGTGCTGTTGAAAGAGATTGTAGTCAGGGTGTGGATTTTCAATTTGAAGTATTTCAGTTTAACAGAAATTAACAATACTGCTTTTTATCTTCTCTCTCTCTCTCTCTCTTCCCTCTTCTCAGTAATCTATACATTTAACACAGAGCATGTTAAGAATTCAATGATGGATATGTCAACAGTGGAAATGAAAAACTAAAAATCAACCAATGATTTTATTTTTAGTGTCAATTCTTTTCCTAAGAATTCAGTATACTATTTAAATACACACAGTTCCACATTTGTACTGTTGTTATAAATCTATGTTTGCTCTAGAATAATGTAAGTAAATATGCAATGCAAACAAAGATTTGTTAGTGTAGTATGTTTGAGTATCATGTTTCAACAAGCAGTGAAATAGTTGCATCAGCAGTTCTCTGTGCAGTGTTTTGGATGTCTTGTTCTAATCATTCTGTTGTTGTCAAATAAGGTGACATGGCATGTAGTGAAATTTTAGAGTGCAAAAGTAAATGCCTGCTTTCTGAAGCTGCTAAGATGCTTATGTGATCTATTGGGGATAGTTTTTTTGGTCTTTGGGAATAAATTAAGACTGTTCACTTGACAGACCTTCATACCACACCTTTACTTCAAATCTTTTCCTGGTTGAAGAAAACTGGTAATTCTAGGTGCTGTGCTAATGGAGGGAAGGTCTTCTGGGGTTTTTTAGGGGTTTTGTTTGTTCGAAATATTTTTATAGCACTTGCTTAAGAAAGTATCACTTGATATTGACAACTTGGTTAACTGTTGTCCTCTCTTGCGGTTTTTCTGGTTAATATTATTGGGTGGGGTGAGAGGGCGGGATAAAGACTCTCCCCCACAACTGGAAGCCTTGAGTTTCCTGGGCTTCTGTCAGCCTCTTTCTGACCAGTGGATGGTACAGTGTGACAGTTGCTTAGACAGTCTAGTGATGGTAAGGATTGGAAGATCTTCAGATAAGATCAGGTATTTGGAGTGGTACTGAGATACCTGTCTAGTACTTCTAATCAAAGATGTTGTTGAATTGCTGCTGGATGTTGAGTGCTGTTCTGTCATTGCTCAGTGTAATCTCAGGATAGTGCTGGGCAATTTCTGTTTTACCTCAAAAGAGCTGCTAAATAGAGCTCTCCAAGGTGCCACATTGACTTCTGTGTCAGGACATGAGAAACGTTAGCCATCGAGCATAAGTTCTAGTGCCTTTAATATATTAAGAGCACTCAATTTTACTTTTCCCCTGAGTTGTATAGTGCAGCTCCTTTTCAAATCTCTGGTTGAGACTGGGGCATGAAAAGAGCATGCTGGCGGAGATTCCACTTGATTAAAATAATCCTGTTGGCGGGGCTTACAGCCAAAAGATTTTGCAGGACACATTAGCTTGCTGAGAGCATTTTTCAGGCATTTGGTGCTGTGGTTTATGAGTTGAGAATTTGACTAGATTTGTGTTTATATTTGGATCAGGTTTAGTATGAACTATGATGGGGTTTTTTTGTGCGTCAGTCTAGGAGGATGCAGGCATGGTTCTTGCTTCTGCTGATTTGTGCTTAGTCCACTGCATTGTGCTGTACTTGAGACAAAATGTTAAATTGAAGAAAAGGGGTTTGGTGCCTGAAATGAACAGGGAATGTATTTTCTCATGTGCCCTCATGATGTGTTCTGTGGTCTGCAGTGGCATTCAGTGGCTTTTCTGTGTGGAGCTTAGCTTGCTGGTAGTGACCTACAAAACCCCAAAGCCATGTCTGCTTCCTGGCAGTGGGCATAGGCTCTGCAACAAGGCTGTATAGTTGTGTCCCATATGCTCAGAGCCTCACCTCCTTGTCAGACTTCCTCTAGTTCTTTACTGCGGTATTAAGATCGGCAAAGGCCCTGAAGCTCATGTTTCCTTGGTATATAATAGAAAGCTGCTGACTAGCAAATCTTAGAGAGCTTTAGAATTTTCTTCTTTCTTTGGTCCAAAGTAGCTTGATTTTTATGAACTTTGCAACATGCTCTGCATATAACTTTTTCACCACTGAATTTTTCCCACCCCCACCACCTTTTTTTGGTTTAAGTAGATTACTGGCAAATACAGCGAAAAGCTAAGTCTCTACTGTATCTTTCTCCCCTTACACTCCTGAACCAAGAAATGGATTTCATTTGAGCTTGGTCACTTCACATTGCAACAAAATGTGGACCAGTTTGTGTTGTGCTGAGCCATCGAGGGGATGCTTTGCAAGGTAGAAAATGGACAGCCAGTCCTAAATGTATAACCCCATGAAGGGCACTGCAGGGAAGGGAGTTCTGTTTCTGGTGATATTAGTAATTTTATTACTGACGAGTGTTTTATGCTCAACCCCTGGAAGGGCCACACACTGTTGCACTTTCACCTTTTGTATTATTTTTAATATTTTTATATTGAAGGCTTAAAAATTCAAAAGTCTCTATCTATCTTTCTCTATGTCTTTCAATTAAGTGTCTAGATCCAGAAGAGGATTTTATTTGGGTGGGTTTGTTTGTTTGTTTTTAAGTTCAAAAGTACTTTGTTTCTAAGGGACTTGTTGTCACAGCTAGAATGAGCATCTTAGGAAAATATAGGATGGGTGAACAGTTAAGAACAAGGATTGGGGTTTTTGGCAGCCCGCGCTAAGTAAAGTTTAGTTAGCCCATCTATGAGTAGGGACATAGAATCACTGAGTCGGAAGGGACCTAGACAGATCATTGAGTCCAACCCCCCTGCCATGGGCAGGAAGGAGCACTGGGGGTGGTATGGGTCATAAGACCCCAGCCAGGTGCTTATCCAGTCTCCTCTTGAAGATTTCCAGGGAAGGTGAGAGCACCACCTCTCTGGAAAACCTGTTCCAGGTTCTGGCCACCTTTACAGTGAAGTAGTTCTTCCTCATATCTAACCTAAAACCTATCCTCCCTCAGCTTGTGGCCATTGTTCCTGGTGACTCCAAGGGGGGCCCTGGTGAACAGACTTTCCCTGAGTCCCTGCTGGTGGCCCCTGATAAAGTTGTAGGCAGCCACAAGATCCCCCCTCAGTCTCCTGTTGCGGAGACTGAAGAAATTCAGGTCCCTCAGCCTCTCCTCATAGGGCTGGCCATGGAGGCCTTCAACCATACGAGTGGCCCTCCTCTGGACCCTCTGCAGGTTCTCCATGTCCTTCTTGAAGTGCGGCGCCCAGAACTGGACACAGTACTCCAGCTGCAGCCTGACCAGCACCGCATAGAGGGGGAGCAAGACATATCTGTCTCAAAACATTTTCTGAATTAAAAGGAAATATGGAAACATGAATATTACGTTATGTCTTCTCTACCTGTCAGAGACTACTGGACAACACATTTTCTCTTTTTTTTAAAACTTGCATTTAATTTGGTGCATGTCTACTATGTTACCTTTTGTCTAGAAGGGAATAAATCTTAACATAATTTTGTTGACATCTGACTTATGTTTCAGGGTGACAATAAGGGGATGAATGTGTTCTGGTTCTTAATAAGATTCAGGGTGGGGAGCAATCTTGACTTCTGCAGCAGCAGTGACAACAACAAAAGTTGGGCACCTGCCAATAGGCAGGTGATCCAAACAAAATAGAATTCAGTGCCCAGGCTCCTCTCTCTCTCTCACTGGCAGCCACCACCTCTTTTTCCCCCACTGGAGGGGAGTCCCATGGTGCACTTAAGTCACAAGCACCTGGTCCTCTACGCAAAAAGGTTGAGCTCCACTACGCTATGGCATACCACACGTAAAAGCAGAAGAGGTTTGGATATTGCCAATGTCCTGCCACTGCAGTGGCAAGGAAGCAGTCAATATATACCCAAAACTCCTAGGAAAAGGACTTTGTTCTATACTACAGAATAGGCAAAAAAAAAAAAATCAACATTGCATCTTGTAAGGGGAAAAATTTTCTTCCTGGCCCCAAATTTGGTGATTTATTTATTTTTTTTTTTTTTT
>NW_017729034.1:51104895-51110075 GCF_001723915.1 Gavialis gangeticus
AAATTTGGGTTTTTTTTTTTTTTTTTTTTTTTTTTTTTTATAGGACTCTGATTAGAAGAGCAAGACCCTTTAGCCTTTGGGTTTCTAGTAGGAAAAATAATTATTTCAAAGTATTGTACCTATAGTAATTACTTACCATATTTTCCCAAATGCAAAATGACCCTGGCTTTAAGACAACTCCCCAATCATTAGATTCTATACATGGAAAATTTATAAACTTAAATCTCAGAATTGGAGGATTATCTTAAATTAATCCCTACCATGACTGTAGCAGGGAGGGAGAGCAATGGTAGGGGGGCAGGCAGCAGGGTAGGTGTTATGGGGACCAGTGGGGGACAAGCAGTAGGGATGCATATGGAAGCAGGTAGGTGGTATGGGGTGCAGGCAGCTTGACCCCTCCCTACTTGCCTCCCTTGGGCCTGGAGTTGCCAGTGCTTTATACAGGGCCAGGCTGGGGCTGTGCTTCAGGCCCCAGGCTGGAGCAGGGACAGAGCCTGCCACTGTTGGAATAAGGGTCAGCGGAGAGGGACAGGGCCAGAGGCTGCAGATTGGGATGGAGATGGGTGGGGGTGGGATGCTGAGGCTGCAGGAAGGAGAGGCAGGGAGTGCAGAGGCAGCAGGGGAGAAGGGGTAGGTTACAACATCTGTGGGGTTTCTTTTTTTGGTTTTTATGGGGGAAGGGGTTTCCCATGTTAAATGCACGGGGTGGGGGGGTGGAACCTCATCTTTGAATTGAGTAAATACAGTTATAACTTACGTACTAATAAGCTCTAACGCAATATTTTGTTTCAGTGAAGCTACAATACAGATCATGGGGTAAAAAAGTTGCACATAGTTTTATTAACTGGGAAAAATGCCTGGATATCAATAAAAAAAAAAAAATCAAATTGAAGCACAAAGGAGAAATAGCACTTCTTAATTCTTATTTCTATAACTGGCCTTCCAGTTACAAAAACTTCTGAAAAGTAGCATGTGAAATAAAAGCAAATGTTACCAGACAATCTAACCAAAAAACTAAATCTGAGACAGAGTAGGTATCATGCTAATGCTCCAGGTAAGGGTTTTTCTGCATGGATGGGACTAGTCAGGGACAATACAGGTTGTTATAACATGACTTTTCAGTGAATATTGATGTGGTCAGGGTCTTCTGTTTTAGTGCAGAACAAATTAAGATGAAATTGAATGCTTATCTGAGGGTGTGGCAAAATTAGTTTCTTTTGGTCCTCTCCTGTTTAACAAGTCACTCTGATCTATGTGAGATCAAGACCCAAACACTTTCACATCCTCTTCCCAAGCGTATGTTTCTGTGCATTAGGATAAAAAAAAGTCTTCAATCTTTTTCACTTGTGTAATGTACTTCACTTTTTTTCTATTCTAATTTGAGCCCATATGGGAAATAACGAGAACCTACGCCTTCCCTTTTCTACCACAAGTATCTCTTTGTCCCTCAGTTTTCTTTTTAAAGTACCTTTTTTTTGTCAGCCGCTTGTGTATATATCCTGTTTAGAAAACACTAGTTCTGACCAAACTTACACACCCTTTTTCTCTGGAACATTTGCCAGTAGTTGCAGGCTTTTGTACCAACTGTCCCTCACTGAAGTTGTCCTCTGATGCTTTTAAAGTCATATCTTGCCGTTTGCCCTCATTGGCTATGTCCACATAAGTGGAAGACAAGGTAGATTTTCATATTACTAACATGAGTAACTATGCCTGTGAGTTAACGCAGTCATCCTCTCACTGTGATATCCTGTGGCTAGAAGTTGAGCAAGGAAATACTCGGATCTGTGTGAGCACTCTGGTTTTAATGTGGTACTAAAGGTAATTTTCTTCTCGTTTTGGAGCCTCCTGACTTTCATCATGCATTTGTTAAGAGGTTATGGTTCTCCTTCTATGGCCTGGAATAAAATAGTTAATCTTCATATTAACGGAGGTATACATATTGTTGTTTGACCTCTAAATCTTATTTAGTACATCATTAAGACTGTTCAGTAGTAATTACCACTTTCATGATCAATAAGTCTGAGAGCCGGTGCTTTCCTCTTCTCTGAACAGGACAGAAGACTTCTTGTTATGGTTGGCCACTAAGTTAACGATTCGGAAGCAACATAGCAACTAATTGAAGTGATGTCATTATAGCATTCCCTTAAATGATATTTTTACAGTACTATTTATAATAGTTATGTTTGTGTCCAGAAGTAGGCTGGGCATTTCAAAGAAGGCATAGAAAGCTAAGGACTGTACCCAGTAGAGTTTACAATCTAGTTTTCAAATGTCACATGACTGAAGGGGAAAACATTAGAAAGTGAACAAGACCAGTTGCCACTAGTGTGACTCGGCTTTCAACGTGGCTGGTCATCTAACGCAAGGAAGCATGACCATGTATTGCAGCAGTACAGTCATGTGGGTTTATTCACATTATGTGCACATGATGTTCTTGTAAACTATCTGAAACAATGTTTTATTCAATCTCTGTGTGTGTTTGAGTTGCAGGTCAGTTAAAGAACAGTATGTCTTTGAATCGTAGTTGCGTTTACCTGTTTGAGTATTTTGAGGAAACTTTGTAAATGGTTGTTTTTCATGGGAAGAACATATGAAAATCTATTTTGTCGTTCAGAATAAGCTGGATTTTGTCTTTCAAAATTTGTTAACTAGACTTTCTGGAGAAAGTTTTATGTCCATTTGGTTAAGCACAGATGTAGAAGTATGCAGAGAAACTACATTTAGAACAATTAAAAATGATATGCACAAGTTACTATTTGTCCTCTTTACAAGTATAGATACTGCATAGTCCAAGGAGCAGGCAGTTTGTGAAAAGATGACCTTTTACACAAACTTCCTATAATGCATGATAAAAAAAACAAAAACCCCTTTTCTTCTGATGCCTTCCATTTTCGAGAGAGAAGATGGAGAAACTTCAGCTCTGTTGTGCTGTATGGCATATGACTTGAATTTTTGTATAGAGCATAGCAGCATCTCTAGATACAACTCAGGACTGTCAAAGAGGATTGTAGCCGTGCTAAAGGAACCTTTTCCATATTCTGTTAGAGCCACATTATTGCAGCCTTAAGCTCCCTGTCAGTGAACGTTCCCCGAAACTGAAGGTCTGAGCCTATTTTTTCAAATCCAAGGCACTATTCAGCTGTTGGCAGGTATGAATTATAACTTCTTAAAAACCATATCATTGACTGATTAACTTGTAATCGTAAGATGAGGCATCGAATTGGATGGAGATGCATAGTTCTCATCGAATTGCTGATTGCCACGGACTAATCCATTTTGAAAAATATCAAAAGGCTCTTACCCCTAGCTTGAATCTCTACATATAGGAAAAGAGTAGTACAAAGGAGGAACACTTTTTGGTTTTTATTTTTTAAAGGCCAGTGAAGCTGCCTCAATCCCCACTCGGACATTATAACAAGTATACCTTGTAAGCTGTGTGGCGGGCCAGTAGGGGGCACACCTGCATTGAGCCACCCACCTCGCTGCGCCTGACCACCTTCCAGGCTCTGGGTGCCTCGCGTCCAGCTGACCCCCTTTCTGGAGCACACTCGCTAGCCTGGGGGTAATGTAAGCTGCCACCACCCTGAGAAGGGACTCTCTCAGCCCTGCGTCCTCGGGGAAACACAGGCCTAATAGTCCTATGGGTACTCGACCCAGTACAGGCACTTGGGGCACTTGCCCAAATTGGGGGCCAAAAAGGAAAGTCTCCCTTAATCCGCAGACCTAAGGGGCCTCTTAGGCATAATTTAGACCCACCCCTCAATAACTCTCCTACACCGGTCACAAAGGAGAACTTTATTGATTACAGGGGTAGGGTGAAAATAGGGTACAAGATAGAGCAATATCATAGAAATCCCATAGAGCAAAACAGTCTGGCTGAGGTAGCCTTTTGATTACGCATCTGAGTTACTGCCAGCTATAGATCTAACCAGATCTCAAGTAGCTTACTCACAAGCATCATCCAGAGGTTGTTGGAGATTCCCTCTGGAGGCAGGCCGTTCCTAGCTCATGAGTTACAGGGGAGAGAGCCAGTTTCAGATGGTCAAGCTCCTCTCTAAGTCTGAGTCCCCCACATGGCTGCTTCCCCCTCCTCCTGGGCAGTCTTAACTTATGTAGCCCCTGTGACCTCATTCACTTAGTCCAATGGAGGCCAGCACCTGTTGGCTGTCGGCCAACCAATTTGAAATGCATCACTAGTTGCTGGGCAGACTCTAGCCCACCAGGTAGAAGCCCCTCACCCAGGTAGCTGATACCAGTCACATAGGCAGAGGGAGCAGGTTTCCCCCCTCCCTCAGGCATGTGTCCATCTCAGGTTACCTAAAGAGAGAGGGTAAAGGTGTGTCTCCTCTGCTGGGCCCACCCTAATCAAATTGTCCCCGAGCAGAGATTTTGGGGAGAAACAAAGGTGGCTTCCTGCCACAAGCTGCACCTTTGGAAGTGACAGTATTCTTGCTGTGGTTTTAGCTTTGCTGAATGTGAAGTAGTATCATTTTGTAACTGTGAAATTTCCAGTCTGGGGTTCCTGGCTGTGCTAAACTAGTTCTTTTCCTCGTACAGTATTCAAGAAAACTAGGATTTACCAGCCAGTGATGATTCATTTTCATATGCATTCATATTTTTCCTCTTTAATCGTTATTGCTTTTATTTTTGTTTTGAAATTGAGTCCAGGTATAGTTGCACAGTACTGTACCAGGTTGTTATTTTTCATAATGTTAATTTAAATAATCTTGATGCCTGTTGCAACTGCAGTATCCTTCTCCTCTGACTGTATGCGCATCCACTGGTATTTGGTTGTTTTCCTGTTACAAGGATTGATCTACATATAACTTTGGATCTCAGTTGAAAAGTTTTTCTTTTTATGCTTTAAGAACTGCTGGTTGACTTGTGAATGTTTATACTATAGAAAACTGTATGACATCTTTGAACTTGAGAGTAAATTGTATGTTTACTAAAACTACAAAAAGTGGGAGCTATTCATAGACGTACGTTTGCCTGGGTTGTCTAGACTGACCTATAAATTCAGTTCCTGTTGTGCTCATTCTGCTGTCTCTTCAGAGCTTGATTTGTAATCAATCTGGTGCAATAAGACACCTGGACAGTTTGTTGGTTTTTTGTTTGGTTGGGTTTTTTTTTGGGTGAGTGACAGGTGGCATGATTAGAAGGCTATAAATCCTGTCTGG
>NW_017729034.1:51110086-51125208 GCF_001723915.1 Gavialis gangeticus
GGGGTAGACTGTTGGTTGTTTGTTTGTTTGTTTTGTTTTTTAGTACAATTATTCTCCTTAAGAAAACTGCTGGTCACTCTTATTGAAAGTAAGTACATAAGGAGCTGTAGGAAACTAATGTTCTTACACACTCTCTCTTTCATGCACTGTATAAGCCTGACCACAGGGCTGCTTGCTTATTTTAGGCAGCTTATTAACACACACAGTCTTGTCAGGCCAGAGTCTTTTATCTAGTACTGGTATCTTTCACACCAAACAAAGTAAGGTAAACTTGTGTTGTTTGCTATAGTTCACTCTTTCCAAGTTAAAATTTTATACCATCTCTTACTAACAGTTGTTTTGCAGCAAGCACTGAAGTTTAAATTTTGATTATTGTATGAGAATTAACCCTTTTGGCAATAGGCTTCTGTAACATGTTATAGTATGATTGTCAGAGTTTTTTGTTTCTGTTTTTCGTCTGCTATTTTGAAGAGGGGCAGCTTTAGTTCTCTTTAATTTATGGTGGCTCTACATGGATGGCATCTAAAAGTCCTGTCTGAGATTGGCATTTCATCTTTTTAGGCCCTGTACTTAGACTGTAGATTCTGAACTATATTAAGTAAGACGGACGTATTCATATGTTTTATAGATAAAGAACGAAGCACAAAGCAAGCAACTTGTCCAGTATGATTTTTAGATATCAGTGCCCGAGCCAAGATTTTTACAGAGGTCATGAGTCCTGGTCCTTGCCTATAAAATTATTCTTGCTCTCTAACAAGCAATCTAAATAATTTTAAAATGTCTATTGCTAGCATGAAAAAAATTTACAAATGGCTAGGCAGTTGAATTTGATTTTTTTTAATTATTATTCTCTTGAAGTAACCAGTATGCTTGCCTAAATGTTACTTAACTATTTTGGACTAACGTGATCTTAGTAGTTCAGTGAAACTTTTACTTTGATATGTGCAGATTTTAAGCACTTGCACATCTACACTTGTTCTTATGCATGTACTGAAGAAAATCTTATATAATATAATTGGAGGGGTGAGCCTTTTTAAGAAGGATCCATGTGCTGTACAAAATAACACGCATCCCTGTGTGCATTTCAGTACTAATATGCATCTTGAATTGGAAAATAAATGTTTTGGTGTATGGGACGTAAAATGCTTGTTATGCGAGTCCGTGTCAGCAGAGCACAGCGTATTCTTGTCTATGTAGGTCTTCATGTTATCATCTGTTTACTCTGGTTAGGAGGGGTTTTGTTTCTTAGCATAGGTTTTTCCCCAAAGTCAAAATATGGCTATGCAGTATCAACGCGAATGGTACGAGACCTTCAGATGATACAGTACTTTTACAACTCAGTGCTTGCTTAGATTTATTCTTGTCTCAGTCCTTAGAGAACAAAGGTAGATGGAGTTTTTAATGCATCTCAAGATTGTTGTAGTCCAGATTTTGGTGACAGGCCTTTTCCTTGAGCTCCTTTTCAAGGATGTTGTGGGGTGTCATACAGTGTAAGCACTGTTAGTTGTACAAATATAATTCACAAGGTAAATACAGAGATTTCAAAGAGGAATCCTTAACACCAAAGACTGTTTATAGATGTGAAAAAAAAACCCCAGCGCCCTGGCTTGCCCAACATCTGTATAGATCATGCACTTCAGCAGGGCTTTTTGGTGCTTTTATCTAAGAGCTGATTGAATCTATTAGATACCTAAATCAATTTAATTCTGTGTTAGATAAAAGCCCTGGTGAAACACCCAATCTGCACAGATGCTGGGCGAGCTGGGTCAGACAGAGGCGTTTCCTCTTCCAGTAAAGCGCTGTTTTTGTTTTTGTGGGGTTTTTTCACATCTGTAAGCAGCCAACACCATTTTTGACTTGTTGTCTTCTGAGTACTTTGCAACAAAAGAATTACTCTGTTGTATCTCTTTAGTCAAAAAACAATAGAAAACTTAAAGCTGGCATTTTCCCAGCAGTGCCTTGAGTCTTTCAAGAGGTGCCTCTGCTTTAATGCAGTGGTTCTCAACTTCTTTAATCTGTAGTAAGGAGGACATCTTTGGCCTGAAGTCTTCCTGTGTAAATCATCACATTATAAACTTGCCCTAAAATTAGCTAGGAACTTGATGTCTCTTTTGTTTCTTTTAATATTGATTTAATTTGTTCATTTTACTCTGGTTCTGTATTTTATCAATTACTAGATATTTTAAAATGCTGTTTTTGTTTATTAATTTTACTATTTGGGATATTGAAGCAAACCTAGCTGTTTTTCTTTCCTGCACATTTCACTGCAGTTTGCAGTTAGTTTAGGTTAGGTGCAACACTGTTCAGGAACACATGGAGTATTAGCACTTCAAGTTGCTCTCTTGTTTTCCAGGATCTAAGCTTTTATTTAAAGAATCTCTAGCTTTTATAGATATAATCTCTAGATATTTTGAGATTAACTGGTATAGTGATGTCTGAAAACAATTAGTTTCATAAGAACTGGGCCGTACACCATATATTTCAGTAGGTGTTAACTCTTGATGCCCAATTATATAATAATTGCACATTATTGAAGTATTATGATCTTCCCTCTCCCTTTTACATGAGAGATGTTAAGAGTGGCAGCTCACTAAACCTGCAGTAAGTGGGCTTGAGAGAATACAAGGATTTTACTGCCAGTTAAGAAGCTCACCGGGCCCCTGCATGCTTTTGGATTTTGGTTCTTTTGGTGCTGAGCCTTGTGAACTGAGAGCATGATTATATTTTACTCAGGTGCTCAATCTACAGGTGCCTAGTGGAGTAGTTTGATCTTTGTCAGTAACATACAGGTGTTTGTGAGTAACACAAGACAAGATGCCATAAAAAGATGGGAATGTCAGTTTAAACTCTGGTATTTTTATTTAAAATACCTTGCATTATAGAATCATTATTTATTGCAACTTAAGCAAAGCCCAATGAAGTTATTAATGTTGGTTATTTAGAAGGCACATGTGTGGATAACAGTGGGGTAAGTACCTGGGCACAGAAATCTTTTTGATAGAATAAGTCAACATTGAAAAAGTAAAAGCTCCTTTTCAAAAGTGAGCTGCATTGTCTATGTCTCCCTGCAAAGTGCCATTATGGTCTGTAAGCTAATTGGTTGTCCCTTCTTCCTAGCGTCTAGTTTGGGCCCCATTCTCCAGGCTTCACGTTCATTTTCCCAGTGCCCTCTTCTCAATTGCAGGTGTTTTGACAATTACTAAATATTTCTGTTTCACTGGACACTTGTGTGTAAGAGTTCTATCCTGCTCCAGGGTCTCCTACCAGGACCCATCTACTCCCTGTAGCTCTGTCTCTCTTTTTAATCTAGGGATTTTATGCCAGAGTCCTCCTGTTCCTGGCAGTTCCTTATCCCCAGATGAGAATTCTTGACTTCTATAATCCTGGCCCTAGATGACAAGTTTCAGCTCCAAAATAATGGATCTTTTCTAGTTGAGCTGAGTCTGGTTACCTTCAAAGACCATTCTGAATAAAGGTGGCTTCATTTGGTTTTGTACCAAGAATATGAAGAGCTAAAAAAAATCTGAGTTAAACATGATTGCTATTCTCATGCCTTTAAACATTATACGACTACACTATCAAATCTAATTTCACTACTTTTTGGAAGATGTGACATCTAAAGGTACAAAACATTGGTTTATCAAAACGTAGAAAAATTATCATTGCTGGAGAGGTATTTCATTACTAGTATAAATCTTTGCACAACCCTCTTGTCCAAGACAATCCATCTTGTCCATGTTTCCTTTGTGCTATGGAAGCTTTGAGTGATGGAAGACCAAGTTCTGACATTAGTGAAGTATGTGCTGTAAAAATGTAATGCGAGAATGGGTGCAGCAGGTTTTTCTTAACAGCATCAGCTGGACAGCAAAAACTAGATAAAGGAGAATGGTGGCAAGCAGTAGAACAAGATATGGTGTACAGATAGCTTTCATGTTCCATATATGAGTAAAATTGTTGCCTCTTGCAAAAACTTCTGCTTCTTAAAGCATGTAAAAAGTTAAATTCTCTGCCTAGTTTCAGAGTCGTCATTTTGTAACTTTTTCATCCAAATGACATAAACTTCTTTGAAATTCATTTTAAAAAAAAGAAGTTTTGAGCTCTTACGAAGTGATAGGAGACAGGAGGGAAAACCTATTAGGTAAAGGGAATTGACTTGGCTGTGCAACTTTAAATTAGATTCCCCACCCCCAGGCTGTTCATTTGAAGGAAGCAAACAGGTTTTCAAAGGTGGAGATCTTATCTCTTGGGTATATTCAGAAGCCAGATTTTTTAAATGTAAAACCCCCAAATGCCAACAGTTTAAAAAACGACCCTCCCCCCAAAAAACCTGTACTTTCCAAAACCTTTAATTGACCTAATGCCTTAATAATACATGCCATTGGGGCATGAGGAGCTGTAATTCCAGTATGCTCCACTCTCTGCTTTTGTGACTTTATTTAATAACGTGTAGGTGCTTCCTGCCTAAAATAATAACCATGCTATGTGGTAAACAGACTCTAAAACCAAATTTTGACATGTAAAACAAATGCTTTATGGAGCATTAATTTCCATGTCATATGTGTATCTTAAACATTATGGTGCCTTACAAAACTCTTTTAAACAAAGCAAAATATGCTGTGATACAGGTCATATTTTTTCTTAATCATAGGACCATATTTACTTAAATGCAAGATGAGATGTCTTCATCATCCCTTCCAGTGTGGGGAAGGGGAAGCCCCATATGGCAGGGGTTCCCAACCTTTTTATGTTGCACACCAAAAGTGGCCATGGACCCCAGCAGTGACTGGCATACTGCGGGCAGGCAACCAACCCTTTTTTATAGTCAGTATGAAAAAGGGTTGGTTGCCCATCCACAGTATGCCAGTCACTTCCAGTCTGGCAGGCACCCCTTCTTGGCCCAGTACCCTTGCCTTATGGAATTGACTACAAGGCAGGGAACAAGCGCTGGTTCCATCTCTGGCCCTGACCCAGGCCTGGGGTCGAAGCTGCAACTGCTACTTGATCCCTGCTGCCTCTGCCACATGTGGGGTCCCACCCCACTCCTGCCACTGCTTCTGCTCTGCGCCACTTCTTGCTCACCATCTACCTCTGCACTCCTTCTGATATTACCTCTTACCTTCACTTGGGCCTCTAGTCTCTGACTGGCCCAGAAGCAGCAGTGGCCATGATAGCAGCCCCAGCCTCGGCTCTGGCTCCAGCCCAGTCTTGCGGCTGGAACTGCCACTGCTCCCAGCTGGGTGTAGTCTGGCACCAGAATGTGCTCTGTGTCCTGGGCTGGAGCTGGAGCTGGCACCATGTTGGAAGTACGTGGCAGTGAAGGTGGAGTGTAGGCATCAGGGTGGGAAAAAAAGCAGGAAGCAGTCAGTGTGGGGGGCAGGGACAAGTGGAGGAGCAGGTGGAAGAGGACTAGGTGCAAGGAGCACAGGCACTGAGGGAGGTGCAGTGGTAGGAGTAACAAGTTGGCGGGGGGGTGGTGTCAGCAAGGGTAGGGGTCAGGCTGCCTATTCGCCTGGGCTGCTTGCTTTTCTGAATGCAACTGCTTTGCCTGCTGCAGCGAGGTGGGGACCAGACAATTTAAGACAGCCCCCCAATAATTAGTCTCTATGTGGAAAATGATAACACTTCTAAATTTTCTGTGTATAATATCTAATTATTGGGTGGTCATCTTAAATTCAAAGTTGTCTGGGATTCAGGTAAATACGGTAGTTTGCTTTCCTCAGTGTAAGAGGAAGTTTCATATCTGTGAAGGAGATAATATCATTGTGCAACAATCTGCAACAGGAAGGGAAAGAGGCAAGCAATCTACAACATGAAGTATATTTGGGTTAGCAAATTTTAATCTTATATGATGTATGCCAACACTACAGTGTCACTGGGGTAAACTACTGGGATAAACTGGTAACTGTTTGTCTTAAATACTTTGATTCTCTCTTTCAAGGGTTTTTTTTTGTGATACACAGTTGGTCCAATAAAAGATAGTTGCAAGAGAAGTCTGACAAGTTTTTTGAATAAACTGTTCTCTCATACATTGCCTGGACTGTCACGGCTACAGGACCACTCCAACCTAAACTGCCAGGCTAAGAAAAGAAGAGGAAAGAGTTTTTACAGAAAACTGCTTGGCTACTATTTCTCTGTTCTTGCTGTTGTTTAAGATGGGTTTTCCCTTGCAGCTTAGTTTTTATTTTTAATTTTATATTGTAGTGTATCTGAGTTTAATGTGTTCCAGGAAAAAGGTAAAACTAGTGAGGAGGAAGTAAGCACTTGTCTAAATACATCTAACAGCGTAGAAACTTGTAAACGTGAGGAACACCTATGGGTAAAATGTAAAGACTAAGTAAACACTGTAGAATGGATCCTCCCTAAAAATCTGCCTCTGTGTCAATTTGTGAGGAAGTAAGACTTGCACAGGATTATGCAGTTTGAATTGGCAGTGTCAAAGTAAAGTGACAGATGGCATTGTACCAATAGCTTTGCACTAATACGACTACAATGCTAGAGGCTGCAAAAAACTTTATAATGCATATCATGTGTGTTTTAAGGAATTGACAACATTTGACAATGCAATGAAATACAGGAAACTTGAAGACCTTGAAGTTTTCAAGGAAGGGTTTGTGTATTCTTGCTTTCTGTGACAGACCACTACTACACTATAAATAAAACCCAAGTTGCCCATCCTGTTCAGTTGGCATGAAAGAATGGTTGTGAATTTTTAGTCTTTTTTTTTTTTTTAAGACCAAATCCTGATTCCAGAGAGGAGTACTTAGTTTAAGAACTTTGGAACTGCCTGCTTTTTTCTGTCTCTCCTTTTTTTTCTCCTTCTTTTACTCCAGAATATTTTTGTTTAAGGGAGATGCAAAATTGGTTAAATGTTTTGACTTAGTTGACATTCTTTAAAATTTGTAAGTAGTGGTATGTGGTGCTACACTATAACCCAACAAATGATGCTCATAATGTTCAAGACTTGCATTGTTCATTGTTCCTGTGTGATGTTTCTCAAAGTGAGTTACTATTTCAAGTACTAATAGGGGTTGCAAAGGGAGCTGCCCAAGCATAGCAGGCATAGGGCATATCAGAAGTATGTTGAGTGTGGAGCCTTTGTTGGAGATATTTTACCACAACTGGAAGTTTGATTTATTTATTTATTTATTTACTTTTAAGTAGATTTGGGATCTGGGGCCATTATCATGTTTGCACTTTTCCCATTAGTCAATACCACGGTTTTCTTTATTTTCTCATGTCTCATTCAAATTCACCACTGGGTGCAGTGAGGGAGCCCATTGATTGAGGCCACAGTAGTGTTCAAAGTCTGAGTGCAACCTGCCAGGGTGCAGTGATGACCTGCGACAAGAAGACTTGACAAGATTGCCAGATGTGAGTGACATCTGGGAGTGGAGAGCTAGTGCTTCAGCATGGTCCTTGAGCTCTTTTTGCAAGTTTTTTCTTACAACTGTCTTAGTTGCTCTATGAGCAAGCTGGATCCCTTTCCCCAGCCATGTTTGTGCTGTCTTCACAGAGAAAAGGCTGTATTTTTATACTTCTACTTTATGCTTGTCTATGAATTAGTATGCTTTTAAGCAAGGCAGGGATTTGATTTTGATTGTCCTCTCTTAAATTCTTGAATTCCTTTTCAGGATTTGGGCCCCTTAGACATAAATTATAGGGTAGGGCAGGTGGGACCCTCACTGTTGCAAGGCCAGCTAGTTCAGCTCCCTGTTCCAGGCAGGGTTATCACCATCTCAACCGTGCCAAGCAACATTTGTCTAACTTTCACTCAAGTTTCCAACCTATGGAACGGACATACTGTGTTCTAATGCTTAACCAGCCATATAACTAGAAAGTTTTTGGGGGGTTTTTTAATATACAACTTAAATCTTCCTTGTCATTTTAACTCTATTACTATGGGTCCATATCATCTCATGACTTGCATATGACTCTAGCTGATACATCTTGGTAAACAGTGCTTGTTTGTTTTTCTTCACAGCTGTTCAGCTTGTGATCAGGTCTAGGTCTTTTTCTGCAGTACTGCAGTCCAGGCAATTGTTTTTCCATTTCATGTAGAATTTCTGTATTTGCATTATTGAATTTCTTTTTGTCATACCATTTTAATCAATTTATCAAGGCCTTTTTGAATCCTAATCTCATCCTCTAAAACGGGGCAGGCAATTATTTTGGCTGGAGGGCTGCTTACAGAGTTTTGGTGAACTGTTGAGGGCTGCAAGGGTACCCTCACCCCCTGGTTGCCATCTTGTGACTGGAAGTCCCGCCTCCTACACTCTGACCTTTGCCAACCAACAACCATGGCCACATGGTTCCCTGGTACAAGTCCTCCCCTTTGCCCCTGAAAGTACTTCTTTCAGCAATGAGTTTTGCCATCTCGGAACCAGAAAAATACCAAATTATATTCTAAAAATTGAACATCTACAACATTAGTTTGATTTCAAAAAATATTTTTATCTTGATTTACATGTGTTTCTGTAGTATACGTAGAGGTGATTGCACAATAGCTTAAAATGAAGTCTTACTCTTGTATATTGTGGGGCATGGGGGTGGGTATACGTTTGTGTGGGTATGTGAGGTCTGAGGGAGGATAGGTGTGGGGTGAGGGAGCGTGTGCGCACGTGTGGATATGTGGGGTGTTGGGTGGGTATTGGGTTTGTGGTGGGCTGTGTGTGGTGGGGAGGGTAGCGGGGGTGTGGGGGTTTGTATGTATGGCAGTGCAGGGTGGGATGTGGGTGCATATGTATGGTGTGGTGTGCGTGTGGGACTCGCCCTACGACCTCTCCCTCTCCCCACGTGTGTATGCACACACGCATGCATGTGCACATGCATGCGCACACGCGCTCTCGTTCCCTCATTGTTCTCTCAGTCTATCTCTCCCCTTCCCTTATTCCACAGACACGCACGCTTTTTCCCACCCCCGTCCCCCCAGCTCCTGGCCCCAGGGTACCAGCATGGGCCCTGTGCTCCCACATCCTGGCAGTGCAGCTGGGAGCCACGTGGTGCTAGAGCAGGGCCGGAAAGCAAGGAAGTGGCAGTGAGCAGGAGTGCAGTGATAGCTGGATGGGAGTGCGGGGCCAGCACCAGCAGGGCCTAGAGCGGAGCAGCAGGAGTGTAGGGCCCGGGCTGGCAGGGGCTCTGGAGTTGGGCTAGCTCCTCTCTCTCCATGCTGACGCAGCCTGGCCCAGCTCCAGAGCCCCTGCCAGCCTGGGCCCTATGCTCCTGCCACCCTGCCCTGGACCCCCACTGGCATTGGCCCTGGGACACCAGTACAGGCCCCACACTCCTGCTCAGCTGTTGCTGCACATGCCTGCTCACTGCCACTCCTCTGCCTGCCAACACTTTCCCCACTTTCCTGCCTGCTGCCACCATGTTCCAGCACCACGTGGTTCTTGGCTGCATGGTCACAACCGCAGGACTCAACAGGAGCCAGCCCAGCCCAGGCCCAAGGACTGGGGCAATCGCCCACAGTCCTCCCCTGCCTCCCCCCAACTGTTATCTGAGTTTCCCTCTTGGGCAGAGGGAGATGGAACAGCCCCAGGTTTCCCAGGCCAGAAGTCTCTGGCTTCTAGTTGGGGGAAGGGGAGAAGGAATGGGCAGGCCTTGCTGCTGGGTCCTGCCACTGGCTTCCCCTGGGTCCTACTGCCTGTGGCTCCTGTCATTGTTGACAGGCAGGCAGGAACAGATAAACATGAATCTTCTAAATTCTTTTAGGGGCCCCATGGGCCAGATAGAATGTCCTGGTGGGCCAGAGTTTGCCCTCCACTGCTTTAAAATATCCGATAAACTCCCAGACAGGCTTTTCTTATGAGTAGGGATTTACCCAAATCAACAAAGCAGGCTGCCAATTTTATGGGCTTATTGTGGCGGGCCCCATTCACTGTCTCTCTGGCAGGGGGAGGGGGCAGGAGCGCAATGGCTCCACCCTTCTGCGGATTGGCTGAGAGGGCTGTCCATCATGCAGACCCACCCCTTGGTGCTGATTGGTGGAGAGGGGCAGGGCTGCACAACAGGCAGCTCTCAGTGGTGAGGGGCAGGGGTGGCAGCCATCTTGGCTGCTTCCCTTTGTGCCAGCATCTTCCCTTTCTATCTGCCCCTTTGCCCCCCCCCCCCTTTAGCCCTGCCCAAGTGGGCTGTGCAGCCATGAGAACTGCTGGCTTCCACTGGGGAGCCAGCATTTTTAAGGTGTTTTGGGGGTCTTTTTGTGGATTTCGCAGACATTACCCTGTTTCCACAAAATTGTGAATTGAGTAGGCCTCTACTTATGAAGATGGTGTGGGCAGTGGTGTCAGAAGCCTTTTTAATTCCATTTATATCACATGCATGGTTCCCCCATTGTATCCCATACATAATTTCCCCCATAGCCACACAGCTGTCACTTACAATCACAAAGCTAACTTTTTTTTTTAATGTATATACTTCTTGAGCATTAATACCTTTCTGCACACTCAGTGGCTGCTAATACCTATTCAGCACTGGTCTTGGTGCTAATGCTCATAAGTAGTATGTGCGTGTATGTAGACAGTGGTCATGCTGTACTTTCACTTTTTTTCAACAGACATGCAGTGCTAGGGGTAGATTCAGAGCGGAACAGTCTAAATTATTAAGTGTAAAGCCTCTGATTTTAAAATTGGTTTTAATTGGGGTTTTCAAGTTGTATTTCAGTTCTGTTTCTTTTTTCAAAGTAGTGCATTATCCTTGGTTGATACAACAATTAAAACACAAATCTACAACTAAGTAGACCCTTTATGATGGATTTGGTACATCTTACCGTAGAGAAGACTACACTTACAGCATAAATATATAATACTTCTAAGTTCTTATTAATTTGATGTCTCTCTAGTATATTAGAACATTTCATAATTTGTCAATTTCATAAGTTAAAGATGCACCACTTTGAGAAAGCAGCTAATTTTTTTAATATCTTAGTACAAATTGTGATTTAAATACTTATTTCTTTGTGTTTACAGGTGAAACCTTAAGGCAATATTCCCAGAAAAAGTAGTCTTCCAAAGAGAAGATAAATGTACTAAAGACTGGGGCAAAAAAAGAATTCTGGTAAATAACTTCCAGCTTCATTCCAACAGTATATAGAAGAATGTACATTTCTTACTGTCTCCTTGATGTGTAGCAGTTTGAGGCACTTATGTGAGTCATTTGGTTTTTAAACCAAACAAAAACTAACATTTAAAGTGATACTTATAAGTTTGTGGATGTGTGAGGTTGTATGGGAATGGCTTTAACCAGTTTTTTTCAAATAAAAGACTGAAAACTCTTATAAAGGAAACCTCACTGCTGAGATTGGAAATTGCAGCTAAACCATCAGCTGTAGGGTGGTTGGTGGAAAACCTCAAATAGGACATCATCCATCAAAGCACTTCGCTATGTTCCTAACTCTGAGCCTATGCATGCTGTCAAAGGGGCTCCATGATTGACTTTGGGTAATGGAAATACTTGTGCTTGAAATTAAGCATGTAATCAAGTGCTCTGCTAGATCAGGGCCATAATGATTACTAAAATAGCAGCTGCCGATCCAGGATATTATGCATAGCACTCCCTCTCCTCCCACATTTTAACCTTATTCCAGGTTTTTTTTCTTTCACCACGCCCTTTCTTGAGCCATTTTTTAATATTTCCTCTTATTTTCCTTCTGGAGAGCATGCATCAGGGTGAGTGTGATTTTCCCCCCCCCGTCTGAAATTTTCTTCCCCTTTCCCAACCCATCCTGCAGGTCTGAGCATGTTACTTCAGCTCCAGATGGCATAAAAGGTAGTGATGATCAATTGGCAGTTCAGGACCAAAAAGCTCTTTAATCTGTCTGCCAGTTGTCAAACCAGCCTTTCATTATGTTTGCATCCTTGCCAGAGTTGAGTAGTCCTCTGGCCAAATGCATAAAATTTGCATTCCTGGGGTTATGAATGCCTACACTTTTTATAAAGGTATATTTTTATTCCTGTAATGAAAAAGTACTAAAAAATATATTTCCGTGTGATAAGAAACAATGATTGTAGTTGTCTCATAAAAGTGGTGCATCTTTCATTTTGATGCTTTTTTTTAATAATTGTTTTGTAGCATAGGTTTTTTGACATACATGACTAATGGAGTGTTATATTCATGTTGCTGAATCTGTTTTAAACAGGAGTTTAAACAAAAAGTTGGTCTCCCTGTAAGGAGTCTATAAGGAGTCCCTTCTACTTCCTTAAAGATCTCGTATTTTCAACTTATTTGTCAATTTTATAAGTCGTACCATGACTTGTTTATGCTCTTCATTTCTGTGTATTATGCTGCTTTCTATGTTTCTATTGTCACCAGTGTAAATATGCATCACTCTTAATGTAGATCCTCAATAGAAAATATATTTATTGCTCTTCTTACATATTTCTTTTCCCTTACTTTCGGCTCATTTGGAACAGTCAGTATCTGATGCTCTCCAACAAAGAAACTTTACCTAACAATTATTTCTATTACTTAGTGTAAGAGCCTTCATCATGAATTGAGACTTCATTGTGCTAAGTTTTCTGAAATACAGAACAAAGATAGTACCTGCCCCAAGACTGTTACAGTCTAAGAAATGTTTGCAAGAGGAATGTAGTGGGTGTTATAAAGGAACTTCACTGTAATAGTAGGAGGTGGATAAAGGAAGCTCCTGCCCCTCCACTCTGTAAGTCTCTCAAGTTAATAAATACTGAAATTATGGTATTTTGTACTTTTGTTAGTTTTAAAGTAAATTTTGGGTGTTTGGACATAATGATTCCAAGTTAAAGGGAACAGTCCTAAAAATCATAAGTGTGTTGATAACGTATGAAAAACTCTTGAAGATGCAGGAAGGCCTTGAAATGTATTTAGATTTCATCAGTTCTGGTACAGTTTATGGGATGACCTTGCTCAGCTGAAAGTTCTGAATAAGAAGAGGTTTTTTTGTTTTTTAGACTTGTTAGACTAGTTTTATTCAATCCTATAGAATTCCCATGAAGTTGGAAGTCCTGAGAATTCCTTAACTTTAAGGGCATGTTACTTCCACTACACTAACTTGTACATTTCTCCTTTGCATTAGCAGCTCAGACATGAGCAGTGCCAGTAATTCCCTGGCACGTGAATTTTTGACAGATGTCAACCGTCTCTGCAGTGCAGTGGTCCAGAGGGCAGAGGCCAGGGAAGAAGAAGAGGAGGAAACTCACATGGCAGCTCTTGGACAATACCTTGTTCATGGCCGTGGATTTAATTTGCTTACCATGCTCAACTCAATTATTGATCAGGTAATAGTTACCACAGTTGTAGTATCCTATATGCCGTTCTAGTTTGACTAGTATGCTGTTTCTCTATTATAGAAAACTGCATTTGCAAGCACTGAACATCTGGGAATGTGGATGCTGCCTTTTAAGAGGATTTTTTGCATTTCCACCCCCCCTTGAGATTTATATCCTGTTGGGGCTTTCTTGTCTTGTGTGGAAGACACGTGTGATATGGAGTTAGAAAGATTACACAGATATTACCAATATTTCAGTACTTTGTCCTTCATAGAATAGCAATTTTTTCACTTTTTAGAAGGATAAATCTTGTAGGCAAGATAGATTACTTTCTCAAGAATTGCATTTTTGAGGTTACAAATGGGATCAACTCTTCTGAATAACTAAGAAAAGATCAGCCCTAGGTTGCAGTGACACACTGAAAGCTCATGTGGTTCTGGCTGAGTTGCCTTCAGGGTTCCTAAGCATTAGGGCTGTGTGAAACTTCAGTCGGCAATTCGATATTTGGAGGAGATTCAGCCCGACTTTCAGGTTTGGATTTTCAGCCACTGAACAGAATTGGGAGACGCATTAAAAGGTCCAAATCAAATCCAAGGTCTCCAAATTGATTCGGAAAAAGATTCAGATTGGCCGGGGAGAGACAGACGCAGCCAGACAGCTGCAGGCTGTCCTGCAGGAGAAGCCCCCATTGCTGCCCTGCCCAGCCCCATTCCTCATGTGGCCCAGCCTCCTGGCACTTCAAAAAAACAAACAAACAAAAAAAACCCTTGCGCTCACTGGGTGCGTCCACACATGCAAACACATGCGCTTGCAGCAACTCAAATTGAAGCAGTGCAAATTTGAGCCAAGTTTTTTTGCCCTAGTGCACATGCTTGGACATGCACTTTGTTGAGGAACAAATTGTGCCACTTGAGGCAAAATAACCCTGCCTGGCTCTTCCTGGATCTGCTGCCAGGGGGAGCTAGAGCCTGGGGCCAGCACCTGTGCTGTCCCCAGCAGTATAAAAATCTGCCCTCCCTTAGCCTTAGCAGTACAAAAAGCTGCCCTGGCAAATAGCTCAGGGTTACTTGCTCTCAGGAGCTTCTGGGGCCCTGCCAAATGGTACCTGGGGACGCTACCCCTTGTGCCAGCCGGACTGCTGAAGTAGTCCGGAGAGTTCCCTGCACTCTGTACCCACTGCAGCAGTCTGGCAGTGAGGGCTGCTGCCTGGCTGTGACCTGCTGCACACCTGCCAGACCAGGATGAGGCATCTGCCCCTCTGGGCCACCTTCTAGTGGTCTGTGGCTGCAGAGTTGGTCTCTGTGTGGCACTACTGCCATGTGTTCCCCCTGCCTGGCCACCTGGGCAACTATTGCCCAGAAAATGTTCCAGATGTGGTGGCCTGCTTTGTACTGTCAAAGTATGTCCTCCTGGCCCCATTTGGCCAGGTCAGCCACAGCCAGTTGAGTCCAAGGTGCCAGTTCTGAGCAGGCGGTCCTGCCACTGGCCTGCCTAGCATGAATTCTGGCATTCCCTATTGGAAAACTGAAAAACCCCTGATGAAAAAAATCCCAAAGTTGCTCTGTAAAATACCCCAAAATCCATGTTCCTCCCCAACTAAAACAAAAGACCCCTATAAAGAAAGAGAGAGAGAGTGAGACACAGCAATCAGTTGGGCAATGTTTTATTGATATATCTACAGTATTGAAGCACTGGCTGTTGTGGGGGCTATGGCTACATGGGTTATGGCCCCCCAACAGGGGCCAAGTGGCCCCCACAGGGGCTACTCCCCCCCCCGCAAGGCCCACATGCCCCACCCTAGCCCCACAATTGCTGCCCCACATGGCCCCATCCCTCACCAGCTGCTGCACCCCCCCGATGGCTGCCTTGCCCAGCCCC
>NW_017729034.1:51125255-51125514 GCF_001723915.1 Gavialis gangeticus
AAAAAAACCAGAACAAGAAACAGGGGAAAAAAGCCTCTACTTACCCCAGGAGCAGGGGTGGGGTGGCCCTGGGGTCTCCTGGTAGAGCCCCCCAGGCAGCACAGGGCAGGAAAGCCCATGATGGGGCTGTCCCTCTGCACCGCAGTGTGCAGGTGGGGCCCCAAGTGATCCTGATGGCAGTTGGAGCTGCAAGTAAGTGCCAGTGTTTTTTGTTTGTTTGTTTTTAATGTGAGCATGTTGGGGTGGGGGAGGGCAGGGA
>NW_017729034.1:51130514-51130978 GCF_001723915.1 Gavialis gangeticus
CCTTGCTGCTGAAGTGTGCTGCTTTAGCACCAGAGTGAGGGGCCAACCACAGAGGCTGCGGCCTCCCGACTTGCTGTGCTGGGCAGTGTTTGCTGTTGCTGCTTGCCTGGAGCTTGCGCGCTGGGCAGCAGGAGCAAACACCCCCCTGTGTGGCGAGGGGGGGGGCGCCACAGCTGCTGCAACCATGGGGCAGCCCCAGCGGGTGAGCCTGGAGCTGTGGGGCCCAAGCTGGCAGCGGGTTACAAGCTGGTGCTGAGTGCAGGGGAAAAGCAGCCCCACCCTGTGGCCAGTGCCCTGCGCTGTAGCTGCTTGCGGCCCACGTGGGGCTGCCTTTGTCTGCTCAGGACAGCCCCACGCAGGCTCCAAGAGGCTGTAGCAGGGAGTGCTGGCCACGGGGCAGGCGAGGGGCTGCTTTTCCCATGCTCGGCACCAGCTACTCCTCTGCCCTCCCCCCCCCCCCCCCA
>NW_017729034.1:51135978-51154936 GCF_001723915.1 Gavialis gangeticus
CGTGCTGGGGCTTCTGGCTAAGAGGGGGCAGGGCCAAGCGGGTCCTAGTCTTGTAGGAGCTCTCCAGTGCTTCCATTGGGTCCTACTGCCCTTGGTTCCTGTCATCTTTGACAGGAACCAAGGACAGATAAATTTTAAGTTTCTAAATTTTTTTTTTTTAAGGGCCCCGTGGGCTGGATAGAATATCCTTGCATGTCGGATGCTGCCTGCAGGCTGTATTTTGCCCACCCCGATCCAAAGTTTAACTTCAGAATTTAAAAAGAAAAATTTTGCTAGTTCAATTTAATACAGGTGCTTAACTGACATTTGTAAAACTCTGGCAAAGACAGCATACACTTGCATAGGGCTTTGAAGATTATGGAAATACTTTCATTAAAGCTGTATATTGTTTAGGTTTTCATTTGTGTTGCACATTCTAGTTCTCTCCAGAGGATTTTTTTTTTTTAACTGGCTTTACTGATAGATGGCTAATGCATCATGACAAACTATTACTGATTTAACTTTTTCAGTTCATGAATTAAATTGAAATAAATTCAAACTTTTATTTAAAAAAACCCAACTCCATCGTTTTAGGAAAGGTGGCAAGGATAAAAGAATATTCCAATAAAGTACTGTGTTTTGGAACCAGGGGGAATTTTTCCTTGGGTTTCATGCCTTCTCCCTTCAAATCAGCAGAAGCTATTTGCTTTCAATTTTTAATCTAATAGTTTTGTTCACCCTTGGGTGAGGAATTCCTTCAGTATGAAGGGCTTGGAGTACTTTGATATTTATAGAAGTAGTTGCAAAGTTATGCTAAATACTTGCAATGCTTTTTGATTGGCTACAGTCTAAGATTATAGTACTCTACAAAGAAGTGTTGGCATCTTTTTTTTTTTTTTCCTGGTATGGCTTTTAGAGATGCAGAAAGGAGGACGATAAAAGGATTTGAATAGGTGTTTTAAAACTTTTTTTTTTTTAAACAACATTTTAAAATTTGGAGTCTGACAGATGAAAGGGTCCAACTAAAAACCTTTGTTTCCAAATACAGGAGCTGACATGTCGAGAAGAACTCCTAACTCTCCTTCTCTCACTTCTGCCACTGGTGTGGAAAATACCTGTCCAAGAAGAAAAAGCAATAGGTACGCTTTAATGCTGTTATGGAATTGCACATGACAAAATTAATCTGTCAGAGTTGGTAACCTGTGGCCTATGAGCTGGATCCTGTCCACCAAGCAGTTTCATTCAGCCCATGAATCTGGAATGTTGTGAGTAACTGGTGACATTCAGTGGTGTGGGGAAGCAGGGGTGGAGAGGGGACAGTGGAAGCTGGGTTGCAAATACAGCGTGCCTTTTGGCTGCGTTAATTTGGTCCATTGCTGCTAAAACGTTAGCCATCTTAGTCTGAAATCAGTCAGCACCAGTACTCTCTCTATATATCTTTCTTACTTTGTCTATAAAGGTGTACATCTTCCTCCTAAAATATTGCTAACGCTTGACCTATGGTATTTGTATTCCTTAGCACTTAGGAGTGATAGTCATTGGGCTAGGTGTGTACAAACAGAACAAGGAGGGTTCCTTCCCAGAGGTTATGATGCTAACATGGTCCCTCCCGAGAAGTGTATAGGTGTGTATAAGGAGATCATTTAATATTGGCCTGCAGAAAAGGCAATGGTCTTGGTAATCAGTTTGCTCACGTTCCACTCTTTTTTGTAAGTATCAGGGAAAGGAGGTATTTGAAGGAAATTTGAAGATATCTACAGGGGTCTTCAACTGCAAAGAGGGATGTGGAAGGAAGGAAAGCATGAAGGTACTTCTGACAATTGAATGAGTGGGCAGTAGTTGTTAGCATCGTGGTCTGATTGGAAGCAAGCATCAGTCTCAGCAACAGTTCTTGTCTTGATACTGAATTAACAATGATAGGTGGAGAGTGTTGGGCAGACAGTGGCTTTGAAAGTGAAGATAAGCAAATGCCCTATGTCTGTGAAAAGGAGGAGCCAGTGAAGTGACTGGAAAAAAGGTGACATGGTTAGAACAGTGAGACAGGATTACTTTCATAACTGCATTCTGGATGGATGCGAATGGGTAAAGATTGCATTTTTGTTTTTTGTTTTTCAAGTTTAGAAAGCAAAATGTTACATTCCTAAGATTTAAGATGAATAGAGTTGGGAATAGTTATGGGTGTCAATCATCATCTTGCACCCCTAGGCCTGAACTTAAAACCATGTGTTATGCAGGATTTTCAGGGAGGCAGTTTTACATGTCAGACTGGTTACCTTTCGGGTACTTTAACATAAGACAGAATAGATTTGAAAAGCTAAAGATTTAGATCAGTGAGGGAGAGAACTTGCTTGCAGTTTTTCTCACATTCCTTTTTTATTAAAACTTCTTTGTGTCTCAAGTCTCGTTACCATACATAGATTTACAAGATTTCAAGACAAAATCTGATAATCCTTGTATGCAACTTTACTACTTCTGTTGGCTGCCTCTGCATTATTAGATTCCTTTCTCTGTGTGCACTTCTAACCTAACTTGGTATGAAATGTGCTTTCTTGTGGTCCTATAATAGGTTAATAATTTTGCAAAGATCAGTTCAAAATAAAGTTGCACTTATTTAAGTGTGAAACTTTAACTTCATGTACAGTCTATAAAACTTTCCCATCTGAATACCTAGCTAACATTACTGATGTAGTGAAAAGGAGGACCACCTTACAGACTAACTCATTTCTTTAGGGCAGTGATTCTCATGGTTCAGCACCCCAGCGTGATTTGAGATCCCTTTTTTAAGGGTACCATGCAATAGTGGATGTGTAAACAGCTACACATGATTCACAAGATGTTGTGGTCTTGCTGAATTCTTTGCAACACAAGCATGGCTCCATTGTTTTTCCGTTGTCGAGAAACAACTAAACGCTAAGAGCTGGCACTTTCTGAGCGGTGCCTTGAGTCTAAAAAGGTTGAGGATGGTTGCATTAAGGAATGAAGGTATTTGCAATAGGCTTCATGGCTAGATGCAGAGAGATCTTTTTAGTAAATGGCTGTTATGTTCAGGTAGTTCTGCATGCCCTTTTTAGTAAAGTATGTTAGGTTAGGATAAACAACCTACACACAGGAAATAGTAGATTCCCCAAACAAAATGCCAAAACTTAAACTCCATTCTCCCATACCCTCAAGTACCACTTCCCTGCCTAAATCCCTACAAAAGTAAACCCTCACCAATATCAGCTGGGCATCCCAACTGCCATTTTTATCCAGGTATCCCAAATCAGTTAAGATTAGACAGTGTTTTTCTAGAGTTCTGAACAAGCACTTGAACTAAGCACTTAGGGGGTCTATACATGTGCTCTGGGGTAGAAGAGAGGGCTCTTTAATTAGAACAGCTCTGAGAGCCACTATAATTTAAAACACCCACAACATCATGTGTATTCAGTGTCCCGCACTTCAAAATGGCGGTGGGGGTGCTGTAACTAAAGCTTGTCCAATGAGCTGTAGTTACAGCACCCCTACCACCATTTTGAAGCACGGGAACACTGACAACGCATGACATGGAGGCTGCTGGAGCACACTAACTAGCATAATTGTGAGTTCTGACATGTGCTAATTAGTATGTGTCGGAGCAGAGGTCCTTCACATGTATACATGCCCTTAATGGGCTTTTGTTCAAACACTTTCTTGTGAAAAGACTGTTCTGCTTGATGGAGCTGTACAAGAGAAGAGTTCAGAATATCTGTTCCATAGGCCCTGCTACAGATTACATGTATTATGCAATTTAATTAACTGGTTAATTATGAATAATTTTAGACAAGCCACGCATGCAAAATAGTTATCACACAATAAAAATGACTGTCAAGCTATAAAAAGATACAACCAGCTATAAAGTAGTGCTTGAAAATGTGTTACAGTTCTGCAGCTGGTTTTTATCCAGCTTTAATTTGAATGTGTATAGGGCCCCTAAAGTAATATTTTGGTTCTGTTGGTCAGATAAGTCTTGAGTAGATTGTTAGGAGCCTGACTTTGGTTTTTGTCCTTTTAAAGCTAAGTACAGACAGTCAAAAAGCCTGAGGCTGAACCAATTCAGTCTTTGCAGGTTAGTCCAAGCTACAGAGATTAAACTGAAAATCAACTGGACAGATGTTCACTTCTGATTCAGGAAATGTAGTCTCATACCTGCAGTAGCTCAGTCCAGAAGCGGGGGGTGCTAGAGCACAACTCTCTGGCACATAACCAGCTTTGGCTGTGTGTTCACTCCCTCTTCCTGCTGCCCCTGAAGTCTCTGGAATTTGCAGTCCAGAATTGTAGCAGTAGGACTCTGCAGGATTGCTCATCATTTCCTCTTCCTGCTTCCAGGTGCCTCTGAGATTTGTAGTCCACAGTTGCAGCCAGCATCAAGTTGCTTTTTAGGCAGGGCAGGGCAGTTCTGTATTCGGGGGAAGGGAAGTACAACTCCCCTCCCAGACCCCAGCTGCCTTGGGGGGCAGTCTCTGCCTTTCCCCTCTATCCACCTTCTCTGCTGAAGCAAACAGTACAGCACAGCCCAGCCCAGGGTTGGAAAGCATGCTGGGATGCTAGGGGACTGTGATTTTTAACTTGAACCAGGAAGGGGTATAGGACAGAAGCTTCATAAACAAGTTTGACCTAAATCAGTTAAGTCTGATACGTAACTGATTTATCTAGGTTTATCTTAAACCAGATTCAGCCATTTTGAAACTGGTGTATTTGCATTGAGCTTCTGTTCTGTTACTTTGACTTAAACTGGTTTATGTGTAACTTCTGTCCATAGCCTAAAAGTGAGGGGGTTTTCTGAATCAGATTTTGAAGGGAGAAAGATGCCTCTTCTACCTCAGATGTAGGATGTCTTGTCTTTAAGGAAAAAAAGAGATGAGGTGCTTCCGTTCAAGAGAAAAGTGAAAGTTTAGATGTTGATTGTTTTATCATTGCAGAAACATTATCCTTGCTTGTCCATATTGGTGTGAAATGGGTTAATAGGATTCCTAAATCTGCTTTGCTAATAACCATTTTGTGATGACTTGTCATGAATTTTTACTGAAAGAATGAATAAAAGTAAAAGTAAAGCATATGCAGGGAAGATGCAGTGGTACAGTTGCACTTCCTTTAATTCTTGCTCCACCAAAAATTTTAAACCAGCTGCCTGGCCATGGTATTTCTATCCAGGTAAGAGTGAGGGAGTCAGTTGACTCTGTGGCTCATTTATACTCTACCAGAATGCTACTAATCTTTCTTCACTTCACTGGTGTTAATGTCCCTCTCTTTTTCAGATGGTCTTGATGTTCCACTATTCGAACTTTCCTTTCTTTTGCAATTTTGCTCTTTGCTAGCCATTCCTGGTAATGTCTCTTGTATTTCAAAGACCTGAAGATGGTTTTAGCTCTAGTTAGAAACTTTAACTCAGGTGTGGTTATATTAATTTAGGTATAGAAATGACTGACAGTGAAGTATTGGAGACATTATAAAGGTGTTCAAGAAGCCTAGTTTTTATGTTATTAATCTGAATGAGATGCATATTTAGTTATAATGACCACAGGACTAATGAAACACTGTCTTTCGACTATTTTTACCTTGTTTGTTGGGGGTTTTTAAAACTGAGTGTATAATGTATCAAATTGGTGGTTGTTGCAATAAATTTACATATTTTTATTCAATCTTAAATTGAGTAATATAGCGCATTAGTAAAGCTTCTAGTTTCTAGTGGGGAAATATGTGGCACATTATTGCGTATAACATGACATGGACTATCTGCACATCTCTTTCCAAAATCCTAGATCACTCCATGATCATGACCCTTGAGAGAGACTAAACAAATATGTATCTCCAGAATATATTTGTATTCAGATTACAGCACAAAGCACTAAGGGCAAGTTTAATTCTAGGTTTGTTTATACACTGATTCTTATTTATTTATTTTTATTGTTCTCCCCCCACTTCCCCTTCCCTTCCCCTGTCTTTCAGCAGGTTTCAGACTGCCCTTCACAGTTGATGTATGCCTGACCAAAGAGACAAATTCAGGTTCTCTGAAATCCACTCAGGAAAAAATAAGTTTAGAAGGAAACTCTCCTCCATCTCTTCAGCCTTCTGGAAAAATATATCCCTTCTCTCGAAAAAGTAGGCGTCAGCGCAAGACTACCCACCGTTATTCAGTGAGAGATGCAAGAAAATCTCAGTTATCTACTTCAGATTCTGAAGGCAATTCAGATGACAAGACTACCATAATGATAAAACACAGGCGGTCCCAATTCTTGCAGCCTTTTGTAATGTATCCACCCAGGGACAACTTCTTTGCAGGTCTGTGTGATCAGCCATCAGCAGAAGCAGTACCAAATGCTAATCCTGATGCTATGAATTCAGAAAAGTCTAGACGAGACATTCCAGCACATGAACTAAATCCTGAGGTTTTAAGTGAGCCAGCTGCAGCTACTGTTATCGCCAGCATGGACAATTCTCCATTTGACTTGTGCCATGTCTTGTTGTCACTGTTAGAAAAAGTATATAAATTTGATATTACCTTGAATCACAGTTCTGCCCTTTCAGCGAGTGTAGTACCTACATTAACAGAATTCTTGTCAGGTTTTGGAGACTGTTGCAATATAAATAGTTCTGCAGAAAGTGAAGTGGTTTCTGTAGGCTGGACAGAAGAACCTGTGGCATTAGTTCAAAGAATGCTCTTTAGAACAGTGCTGCATCTTATGTCCTTAGATATTAGCTGTTCTGAGTCAATGCCTGACAACTTGAGAAAAAATCTAATAGATTTGCTTAGGGCAGCTTTAAACATCAGAATTGCTTTGGAAAAGCAGTCTGATCCTTTTGCTCCAAAGCAAAAGAAAACACTACAGGAGGTTCAGGATAACTGTGTATTCTTGAAGTATTGTCACAGAGCCCTTATTTTACCTGAGCTGCTAGAAGGGGTTTTGCATATTCTGATCTGTTGCCTTCAGAGCGCAGCCTCTAACCCATTCTACTTTAGTCAAGCTATGGATCTGTTTCATGAGTTCGTACAACATCAAGGATTTAAACTCTTTGAAATGGTAGTCCTTCAGATGGAATGGTTGGTCACAAAGGAGGAGGGAATAACTAACGAAGCGTCAGAGCATCTAAAAGAACTAATTAATAGCATTATGAAAATAATCAGCACTGTCAAAAAAGTGAAATCAGAGCAGCTTCATCAGTCAATGTGTACGCGAAAGAGGCATAGGCGATGTGAGTATTCTCACTTCATGCATCACCACAGAGATCTTTCAGGGCTTCCAGTTTCTGCTTTTAAAAACCAGTTTTCAAAAAACCCCTTTGAGGAGACCATGGATGGAGAAGTCTGTTATCCTGAACGGTGCTGTTGCATTGCTGTTTGTGCTCACCAGTGCTTGCGTTTGCTGCAACAAGTTTCTTTAAGCAGTACCTGTGTTCAGATACTGTCAGGTATGAATAACGTAGGAATATGCTGTTGTATGGACCCAAAATCTGTGATTACACCATTACTCCATGCTTCCAAATTACCAGTATTAAAAAACTTTCAACAATATGTTTTGAGCATCCTTAACAAGTTTATATTGGATCAATTGGGTGGAGCTGAAGTATCTCAAAAAATTGTACAGGCAGCCTGCAATATTTGCACAATTGACTGTGACCAACTTGCTGAATTAGAAGAGACTATGCAAGGCAACTCTCCCGATGCAGGCCCTGCATCCAGTTTTTCAGGTTCCTCTTACAGGTTTCAAGGGATCTTACCTACTAATGGATCTGAAGATATGTTGTTGAAATGGGATGCTTTGGAGGCTTACCAGGATCTTATTTTTGAAGAAGACAAATTATGCAGTGTGCAGATAGCGACCCACATTTGTCACTTAATCCAAAAGGGCAATGCTGTGGTTCAGTGGAAGCTATATAACTATATATATAACCCAGTGCTGCAGAGAGGAGTTGAGTTAGCCCATCACACCCAGCAACTAGGTGTAACTACAGCGTGCAGTCACATATGCACCTATCATAGCCAATATTTGCCTCAGGAAGTACTTCAGATTTATTTACAGACACTGCCTGCATTATTTAAATCCAGGTTGGTTAATATTGTATCTATTAATAGATAGTTTTTTTTCTATGACAAATGATAAATGTTCAGTCATTAACTTGAATATAATGTAAGCAGGTGCATCTTGCACTTTCATCATGAAGTGATGGGGACCAAATGAATGCTACATATCTAGTTATTTAATTATAGCTTTGCCAGTAGATTCATAAACATCAAGACTGTTGATCTGGAATGATGATCATATGTATGGGTTTAAAATATTCCTATAGAATGCAATTTAAATCTGTTGTGTGCTTGTTGAATAGGTTTACATACCACTTTATGTAGGGTTTGGCTTGTTAATTCTTGGCAGTCTATTTAGTGTATTTGAACAGCTTTCAGAGAAATATCAATGCTTATGTTGTTCTAAATGTCCTATTACATCTTTTATCAAAGATGCTTAAATTGACATTGTTCATAATTCCAAAATAAGGAAGAAATTATTTGCCACTTCATTGTTTTGGCTTTTATTTTTGCATGGAGCATCATTGTGATTAAGTTTGTGTGCACAAAATAGAGCACATGTAAGGATATATCCTTCATTTGTAGCAGGTAATGTCCTCTGATCCATCTGGAGCTTTAAGAATGTCATTAGTTACCTAGGGTTCTAACAGACTTCACAGTTGTCAGGGGACAGATTGTAATTATTATTGGCTCTGGTTTACATCTTGATCAGACATTTGAGTTCTTGAGAGAACACTTTATGGGCAAAAACCATTCATTCTGTCACTTCATGGAATTTTAAATTCATGGTGTAAGAGACTGGGAAATTAAGGAAGTGCAAGAAGTGAATATCAAATTTTAAAAAAGTGCTAAATGTTCTGGGACAAACTTAAATGCAAAACAAAAGCCAAAACAAAGCTAAAAATGTCCTAAACAGCTTGTTCTTCTGGTCTGCATGAGGTGCATTGTGGTGGTCCATCAACATGAATTCCTTGTACAAAATAAGATAGTGGAGCAAGAACATACAATCAATAGATGATCGACTTGGGACTCCAGAATAATGCAAAAACTAACTTTGTAGAACTGTAAGATAAATCCTTTATATGGTGGTAAATGAGGGGAAAATTTGCATTGGACCTCACTGATAACCCTGTGACCAGAATACATAAGCATGAGTATATCCAGGATTGCAGCAAGATAGAGAGCTCACTGCTCAAGAGCCACACAGCTGAAGGGGGCATGGCAGTACCAGTTTTGATATGGGCCTGGATGCCGATGAGCACTGGGCTAGCTGGTACATGAGTGCAGCTCCAGCTCTGTGTACTGCAGGCTCTGAGTTCACCAGCTGGTCAGCATGGGGTCTGTCCAGAGGCCCTGCTCTCTCTCAGCTCTGGAACCCAGGGGATGAGTGCTGCTGCTGTTTAACCCTCCCACCCCCACATTCCCATATTCAGCAGCAGGGGAAGAGGGAATGAGCAGTGGTGGCATTGAGCCCCTACTTCCATTCAACTCTGGAGCTTCACCATCATTTGACGCCCCCAGTCCCTCTGGTCAATGAATTCAGCTAATTTAGTGACTGGGGTGCAGGTGGGTGTAGGGGGTGGCAGGAAGGATAAGAAAGGGCAAACAGCAGTAGTGGTTACCCCTAGGCTCAGGACCCATGTGAAAGCGGGGGCTCCAACCAGATCCTGTACTGACCAGCTGGTGAGCTCAAGAGCTTGCTGCACATGCAGAATTTCCACATGCCTAAGCTGATGTGCCAGTGACTGCATGCAGCACACAAAGTTGGAGTTGGGAGAGGGGGTGCCACTTTTGCCAGGATCTGCCCCTGGGCCCAGTTGTTATAAACCCACATTTTCTGAAAGCTGCTGAAGTGGGAGGCAGGGGGGCATGTGTATATGCATGCGCACGTGCGCGTTCTTTCAGTTGCCTGTGTGTATACTTTCATTTCCTCTGCCCCCCCCCCGTGTTCGTGCCAAACTTTATAATTTTTCTGTGCTTTTTTTTTCCCTACAGGGTAATAAGAGACTTGTTTTTAAGTTGTAATGGAGTAAACCAAATGACAGAACTAAATTACTTGGATTCGGTAAGAGTTCATTCTCTGAAAGTTTTTGAAACTCTTATATTCTCCCTTGGAGACCAGCAGAAAGACCAAGCAATGCCAGAGTTAGAAGGTTTGAATAGTGAACAAAAGGAGTCTACTTTGGATCTACCTGCTTCCTTGTGTAGCCAGCAGAGGAATTCAGATGTTCCTCAGAGCCTGAGCAAGTTTTATGCTGGCCTTAAAGAAGCTTATCCAAAGAAGAAAAAGTCCATCAGCCAAGACATTCATGTCAACACAATAAACTTGTTCCTCTGTGTGGCCTTTTTGTGTGTGAGTAAAGAAGCAGATTGTGATAGGGATTCAGCTAATGATTCTGAAGATACTTCAGGCTATGATAGTACAGCTAGTGAACCTTTGAGTCACAAGCTACCATGTCTGTCACTAGAAAGCCTTGTTTTACCTTCCCCAGAGCATATCCACAGAGCAGCAGACATTTGGGCTATGTGTCGTTGGATCTATTTGTACAGTTCAGTTTTCCAGAGGCAGTTCCATAGATTGGGTGGCTTTGAAGTATGCCATAAGTTGTTGATTATGATTATCCAGAAACTTTCCAAAAATAAAGAAAAGCAGCAAGAAAAAAAGGAGGGACTTTTTACTGAAAACGGTAAAAATGTGAATGGGAGTCCTCGAATTGAGCCTGTTTTCAAAGAAGCCTTGTCTCATGTGACTAAGAAAAATAAGTTGGCATCAACAGAGGTTCATAGTCTGGTTGAAAATTCTGAGGCTACAAGACAACTAGTGTCTGAACATATTTCCAGTGACCACTCTTTTAGTGTGGAACAAATTTCAGGTACTCCTGTTCATCCTGAACTAGAAGCTTCTGAAAGACAAGAGAATGAGTGGGCATTTCAGAGTATAAGACTTTTGGAAGCTCTCCTGACTATTTGTCTACATGGTGTAAATAATATGCAACAGAAGTTGGAAATGGAGATGCCTCACCAGGTAGTAAATCCTTTTTTTTAAAGTTAATTTTAAAGGGAGAAATGCAAAATAACTATTGCCATTATTGTCTTGCTAATCAATCAATCAACAATCATTTTAGAGGTGGGAAAATAGTATTCTTCATTCCCTTAAAGCTCTCGTAAATGTCTCTTAAATCTTTATTTGGATGGGTCTGTCCTGGAAGACGTGGGTGGTCACCCTGCTGCATGCATGCCACAAATGGCACTGGCAGCCTGTGTGGCATGTGGCAGACTGGGTAAGGGGCAAGCAGCACAGTACAGATTGGTCATGGAGCACAGGGCAAAGAGGAAAAAGCAGAACAGCAGATTGGGAAGGGGGTCAGAATGGTACTCAAGCAGGACAGAGACTGAATTTGTGGCATGCCTGCCAAAAAGTCTGGCCCCCACTAAGGCATTGTCTTCATAGGGTCCATCTAGTAAAATAGTGAAAGATGCTTGTGATTAAAACAAACTGGTCAGTCACTGGAAGGCTCTGAAATGGAGATGATTTGAAGGAAAGGGAACTGTTTGACACATAACCAGGCTGTTTTAAAGATACAGAGGGAATTAAAATTGATTTAAGAGAGTACTGTGCAGAGCATAAATACTGATAAAGGGTATGGGAGAACACAGCTAAACACGTATATTCCAAGAAGAAAATTAAAAAATGATACTACCTGGTGGGTAGTTAGGACTGAAATAGTAATGGTAATAGTATGTACAGCAGCTAAGATGTTTAGGTTATCCAGTATTTCTGTGTATTTAATCTGAGAATACACATTGTAAAAGCAGTATGGAGGCATAGAATTAGAAGTTAGTGGACTAGCACCTAGTTCTGTCTCTACATCAGTTTGCTTTCTGGACTTGTGTAGGCTCTTAACCTCTTTACATGTTCCACATTTGTAAAATGGGACAGTGAGTGGTGCAGGTACAGTGCTCTGTAGGACCTGTCTGTACTAATAACTTACCTGCCAAGTGGTGCAGGGCTGAAATGGTGAGCTGCTGTCTGCTCCCAGTCCAGAGTTAGTGTAACAGAGTTAGCACGGCACTGCACTTGAGCTAATTAGCACGGCCTTACTGTGCTAATGACTGATAAGTAAAATATCTACATTTCCACAGCCTGCAAATGTTTGACCTACCAGATGTGTGGTGGTGGCAGACTTCTTTATACAAATAAGGAGCAGGGCCTGGACGCCTACACGGTAGAAGATTCAGTCCATTTATATAAGAGATGGCAGGTGGACAAGAGAATTTTAAAATGCATGGTGATCATAGTTTTTGAGCCATGTCACAACCGAGTATCAGTTATAACATTCTTTTCTTCTTCCTCATGAAGAACGTGTGTGTGGAAGATATATTACTTGAAATACGGGACCAGCTCACTCAGGCAAAAGTTGTTGAAACTGACTTGGCAAAACCACTCTTTGATTCACTGCTTCAAGTTGCACTGGGCAATTTTTCTGCTGATCTGGATAATTCTGAAGAAAAAACTGAGAAGGTGTGAAGCTAATGTCTTAATATTGATTAAAGGAGAATAATCCTGTGTGAGGGTTTGCACCTATATTCAGTTCTCTATAAATAAACAGGCTTACAGTGCTGCTCCTTCTCTAGAGAGTGTGTGCAGGGTAGTTTAATAGTTAATGTTTTATGGATGCATCTAAGCTCTCAAACTTAATGGTTGCCTTGTTTAAATATACTCTGAGAACACCTATTGCCTTCACTGTCTATATCAGAAATAAGTCAAAGGGCTCATTTCTAAAGGAGGCTGAGAGAGGAGGAAAAGCAAGATATAGTATGGATTCAGGATAATATACCTAAAATGACTTGAAACACAATTTTTGTTTCATTTTTACGGAACGGGTATCAAAGATATAGGCCACAGAGCAGCAGCATCTGACCTGTGAGGCAGCTCCCAAAGGGGCTGGGGATGGGACAAGTGTGGGTGAGGCCCATTGCCAGATTCCAGGATATGGAGCCCTGTTGCAGATGCATTTTTGGCAGTAGAGGAACAAGCAACTGCTACGTTAATCCCCATGGGTGCCTGAGCTGATGGGGTTAATGCTGCTGCAATTAATGCTCCTAATGCTTGTTCCAATGGCAGAGGCAGGTCCAGATCTAGTCTGTGAGGCCAAGCGAATTTGCCTCCACTCTACAGCAGAGATGTTTTATTTGCCAACTTAGGAATTTCCAAGGGAAGAAAATTGGTATGAGATGCTGATTGACCCTAATGGTTGCAAGACCTATTATAAATTGTATCAGTATTCCCATAGTGTTGTTCATGGTGAAATGGAGAAACAAATAGTGCTACTTGCTCAGGTACATGTGTATATTTTTTTTTTAGATTGGAAACCAACTCTTCTGACTACTCTTCGTCAGTAGGTCTGAGTTAATATAAGTCCTGGTGAACCCCTCCCAAAAGTTAGTTGAGTAGTTTACAACAAGAATTATCTTTGGAATAATTTTAAAATTTTAATTTTAAAAACAGAAATGTAAGTACACTTTTTTTTAAGAAGTAAAACTAGAAACTAAGTAGTTCCACCTTCATTTCTCTTGTGAATATTGTTTATAGATGATACTTCCCAGTAGGAATTGTAGGCCAGTTAATTTCTGCAGGTTTTAGAAGCACGTCAGTGGGGGCATACTGATTGGGAAGATCCCAGAGCACTTCCTTTGCTTAATGAAGGGATTGTACAAATGAAAGGACTGCATAAAAGTTTGACATATGTATTTAACAGGACCAACAAACTGAAAAGGAGTCTGTGCCACAGTCAGGGGATCTTTCAGAGGAAACTGAGGAATCACAGTGCTGTAGTTTGAAACTCTTTGTTGAAGAAGAAGGCTATGAAGCAGATAGTGAAAGTAACCCTGATGACAGTGAAACCAAAGATGAAGGTAAATGCTAGTTCTTGTAAGCATCAGGTAAAATATCTTTGACTGTTTTATGAACTTGATATTTGCAGCACAATTGAGGGTAGAGTACTAGACTTTTTCTGACATGCAAGTGGAATGCACTAGGAAGAATGGATTAGAGTCTTTTAATTGATTTTTCAGTTTAGTGTTTTTTTAATGGCTCAAAACAGTTTTGCTATGGACAGGCCAACAATTCAGATCAATGTTACATAAAAGTTTTTAGGTCTAATGCTTTGTGTATTGTTTTGTGGCTTTTGTCAAACCTGCTCTGAAGTTCTGTTGAGCTATCCTTGCTGAAGGGTGGTATTGATTATGATCCAAAAGAACTCTCTGTAGAGAGGGAAGCTGATGAAGAACTATTGTTTTTGTCTTTATACATCCATGTTTAACTTATTAGTTAATATCATAACAATTTTGTAAACGATCTCCTAGTTCATTTGCAAGGATATTTATATTAATTGACCACTAGTGTGCACATCTATTATTCAGATACATGCTTGTTAAAAACAATTCTTAAAAAAATTAATTTGCCTAATGTCTGTCCTTTCACTAAATTTAAACATTTTACGTTTTTATAATAGTATCAAATGCATTAATTTACACTAAGTTGAAATTTCCATTTTCATCGCTTTTTGTATTGAAAATCTGTTTTTGTAAGCATATGCTATAGACCAATTTTTACAAAATGTATTGGTATCAAATGGTACACTGTAAACGGTTATGTAGTAATTGTTATCTACATGCTTCTGTATCACTACAAGCCTAGAAGAGGCACTGCAGAGTTAGTCCTGTTTTATTACTAAGAGTTAATATTTTGGCTGTTTACTAACCTGGTTCCAGGAGCATGCAAATATAAGTTACACTAACAACTGAGGCATCCTCTTAAGCAGAGCTTTTCATCCCCTTTTAAAGTGAACAAACGTACCGTTTTAATTGTCACCCAGGGTCTTAATATTTGGCGAAGTGTGTGTAACTATAGTTTACTTCAAATTTTTATGTACTTTGAAGAGGAATTCATGCTTCCAGGGTTTACCTGAAGCACTTGCAACTGCCCATTAAGCACATCTTGTAAGTGGTAGATTTGCCTTATAGTGAATGAATTTTGCTTTAAGCAATAATCACTTTTTAAAAAAGTGAAAAGCCTAACTTGTCTTAATAGGCTGAAGTATTTTCAGGCTATCACTGATACGGGGATCTGTGCTAGCATTGATTTCCAAATAAAGCAATTATTCAGGTTTGGTTTTTTGGTTTTTTAAATTCTGATTTCTTTGGTCACAAACTTTAAGTAAACATATCAGGGAAGAAGATAGCTGGAGTTTCTGAAATCATTTGCTTTATAACTATAAATCTCCTTAAGCTTTTATTTTCTGATAGGAAAATAATATCTCTTCTAAAGAATATATATAACGTATCTTCTGACTTTCCGCATCAAAGTTTTTAGTTGGATGAGTTTCACTATCCTGAATTGTTTTCTTCCAGGAGCAGACACTAAATCAGAAGCAGGATGCAGTGGTCCTTCAAGTTATTCCAGTGACCTAATTGAAAGCCTCAATCAAGGAGAATTAATATATCCTGAAATCTGCATGCTAGAATTAAACTTGCTTTTGGCTGGTAACCCAAGTCTAGATGTGCTTGCCCACGTTTTTGAGAGTTTCTTGAAAATCATCAGACAAAAGGAAAAAAATGCCACTTTACTCATGCACCAGGTAGAATAATATAATTTACAAAACTGTTATGCTTGTCTTTTTGTATCTTAAACTTGTTAATGGGAAATTTTTTAATATTACTAATGTAAACCACAAAAATACTTTAGAATTTGACAAACTATCCTCATTATTTTGTTATTTACCATAATATTCACTTCAACAAAATAGGATATTCAGTATAAAATTAATGTTTTTATAAGTCTTAAACAATCCCATGTAGACTTTAGGAGTTACCACACCTTCAAGAGTAAACTGGATGTTTATCTTGCTGGGATCCTATGACCCCAGCTGACTTGCAGCCCTTTGGGCGGAGGGCTGCACTCAATGATCTTCCAAGGTCCCTTCCAGCTGTCTGTCTGTCTGTCTGTCTGTCTGTCTGTCTGTCTGTCTGTCTGTCTGTCTGTCTGTCTGGCCTTTTAATACATCATGTGATTGTACTTTACATATAAAAGGTCTGAGTTTAGGTTTGCAGATGCTTATTCTTTGACTGTTCAGTGTCATTGGAAATCTAGCACTTTTTCAGTTCAGTGATACAGAAACTTCCTGGAATTCAGTCTAAGAAAAATTGGTTTTTAAGATGTTTCCAGACTGATAGTGGATTAACAATTGCTGCTTTTGTCTCTTCATAAGACACAATCTGGTATCTAGGTCACAAACCAGAAGTGACTGTATCAGTCTGAATCATGAAAACACATTCAGTCACAAATTTTAACAGTTATGAAAAAAATTACTGAAAATCAGACTTGGATGCTCTGGACTAATTCATAAAACTAATTGTGTGCAGTTTCTTCTCCAATTTTTTATGACTTGTTCAGACACTGAACCATAAAGGTTTTTCTCTTTCAGGGAGTTGTAAAAAATCTTTTGGGAGGATTCCTAAACATATTGACACAGTCAGACTCCAATTTGTATGGTGAGTTTCATTTAAAAAAAAGATTCTGCTGTACTTTAATTGCATTTAAATTCAAACTTCCAGTTCAAAACTATTTATGCAACTGCAGACTCGGCAAACCCATCTCTTGGTACATATGTATTTCCCCATTTGTGTGTGCAAGTCAAGTGTACACTGACATTCAATAATCATACAAATGAAGCGGGGTGTTTTTAAGGTGAGGGAAGGCTGCCTAATAGAAACAGGCATGCTTGACTTCAAAAGCCAGCTGAACCTGGATCTGAAATGTTAATGTTCCCTTAATAGTTCTGTTTTGCATATGATGTAACTTTCTTTGGAAAGAAGTACCTTTGTTCCTAGCATGTTTAAAACCTTTTATATTTTAAAAATTCAATTCACTCTTGGCACAGAATTTCAGCTTTATCAGTGGAAGAAAACCTTATGCAAAAGAGAAAGCCATGGCAATGTAAGCTTCTTCCATGCTAAGTCATTTAGGTTAGGAGAACAACCTAAGGGGGAGAACCTGTTGAATAAATGCCTTGTGGTAATGATTTCTTGTTATCATTCTTGCTTAGAGCCACAGCAGTAGCCTAGAACTAACAAGCCTTCATACTTCTCTATTTTTTTTTTATTGCAGTAAGGAAGCAGGAGAGATTTGGGTTTTAGGGTTGTTGGTTTTCTTAGCTCATAGCTATTATCTTGCCAGAAATGCCTGTTCTTCTTTTATTAAATTAAGTCGTTTGGATTATTTTTATTAAATTTTATTCTGTCATGGAGATAGGATATGACTCTTCCAGTTTTAAGTTTTTAAACTGTTAACAAACTTCAACAATCTTACGAGTTGGCCAGAACTTGGGACCTCCAGTGTGGGAAAGGTTTCAGAACACAACTGTGTGATTCAGAATCAAATCTTTTTTTCCAAAATTTCCCATGAACTGGACTGTCCAAAATTCTCATTTGGAAAGCATTCTGTTTTTTTCCAAATATTTACAGAACCAGATTTGGTCATCTTCATGTTCATCTAAGTCCCAAAAATGTCACTTAAATGCAGATTGGGCTTCACTTCCTGCATGTGTAGCTGTATACACATGATGGTTATCAACACACTGGGTACCTCTACACATGCTATTAATGCAGAGCAATACACTCTGGCACAGTTCACACTGGAGCCAGCTGCTCCTGGGCACAGCATCTGTACGTGAGCCTGGTACCACTGCAGTCTGAGCCAGAGTGGAGCAGCCCCAAGTTGGCATTAGGTTGCAGGGGGAGGGTGTCAGCTCTGGGCTCTGGGTGGTGGCATCAAGCAGCAGAGGGGCTTGCTGGGGTATAAGTGCTAAAGTGTGGGGGTAGGCAGCAAGCAGTCCCCACATTTTGTGCCCCAGCCAGCCCCTGTCACCATCTACATGTGTTTCGGCAAAGTAAGTTACTAATTAGTCAACTCTGTAATAAAGTGCATGTGTAGATGTGCCTACTGAGAAATAGATTACTATTCTGTGTATAAGCGGTATTTTGTGGATTTAGATGACCAAATCTAGTCTAGGAGTCCAGAAAATATTTAAGAATATACCTCCTGTGGTGGGTGGGGGGACATGTGTGTATGCACGTGTGCATACATCCACACTTCCCACCCACACACTGTAAATTTACTTTGTTTATAAAGGTGCATATCTATCCTGCCTTCTGTTTGCAAAATGAACCATACTCCCCAATAGATCTATAGTTGCTGACTGAAAATACCTTTTTTTTTCTTATTTGTCAGTAGCACCAAGATTTTCCATGGCTCATGTCTCTCTTTTCCTGCCGTCTTGAAGAATTAACTGGCTCCCTATGCCATCCAACCTGAGGTCCTTGGGCCTGAGGCAGTTTAAACAGTGAACCCCCTTGGAGGTTCATTCCAGGGGTGCTGGAGTCCTAGATCTATGCTAGTGAATTTGGGAGTCTTTGATTGTTGGTTTGAATCAGGGTTGACTTTTTTCAGGGCTTTTAAACTATCTCTGCATGACTTCTAGGCTAGGGGCAGAAGTTACACACAAACTGGTATAAATGATTGGAAACTAGTTCAGATCTCTATCACATTGGAACGTCAGTGCACATAAACCACTTTCAAAATGGCTGAAACAGGTTTAAGATAAACCTGGATGAGACAGTTCAGTTCCAAACTGCTAACCGTGGGAGAAAGGGAGTCAAATGTAAGAATGCATTAAGAGTCCAGACCTGAGCCTTCTAAGTGTTCAGGCAACTTGTGATGCAGAGTCTTAGTAAAGGCTGGTCTCTAGCACTGCCGCCTCCTTATTTTGTTTTAGCTTTACATCAGAGTGGCACCAAATGGGCCTCTGAAAGATGTGCCCACCAATACTGTACTTGGGTTCTGGAGAGATGGGATATATGCTCATATTAATAAGTGTTTAA
>NW_017729034.1:51159936-51165330 GCF_001723915.1 Gavialis gangeticus
GCACTGCTTCCTCCTTATTTTGTTTTAGCTTTACATCAGAGTGGCACCAAATGGGCCTCTGAAAGATGTGCCCACCAATACTGTACTTGGGTTCTGGAGAGATGGGATATATGCTCATATTAATAAGTGTTTAAATGGCTACTCAAGACATGTTAGCTGCACAAACAAAATAAAACAAGAGGGTGGGGAAAAAAAAGAGGTGACACTTCTCTGCAGAACTGAACCTCCAGTCACTGCTCCTGCATCATGCGCTTCCATGCCAAGGGCACAAAGTGGCCAGTTACACCTCTGGCTGTAAATATATCCTAAATCAGCAGAAGGGAGCCTAAGGCTGATTTTTAAAACAGGGTTTCCCAAGGCTTTTAGAATTGCAGCCCTGTGGCAAAGCATCTGAAAGCCCTGTCATAGAGCTGCAGACCCTATAAGCTTGGATTTGAAAAATCCTGTCAATAAATCAGTTAATTGAACCTGAGCCATTATCATGGAAAACATAAGGTTTGATTTGGCACTTTCTAACAATGGAACACGGAATGTGCTGGTCTGAATGTATAAAAATATAAGTCATACACTTAAAACTACTGTTATTTAGACGCATTCTTCCCCATTTTTATCTTTCCAGAATGCCAGGTAGTGCTGGTGGATCTGCTGGATTCTTTGATGAGCTCAAGGACATCCTCAGAAGAGTTAACCCTTCTCTTGAGGATCTTTTTGGAAAAAACACCCTGTACAGTATGTATGCAATAGAACTTCAGAAAGTTGCTTGATACAGCAAATGGAGCGAAAGAAACTATGGAAACTATGAAAGAAACTCATTGTATTCAGAGAATAAGGATTTTTGAACAGAAGGAGGTCATATCTCAATGTAACCCATAATATAACTAAACCCTACTTGCTTTCCTAATTGTTTTCCTTGTTCCTACAGAAAGTGGGGAACTGGGGGAAAGGCAAGAAGTGGAGCATTTTTATTTAAAACTTTAAATGAGGAAAGAATGTCTTGCGCATACATTCTAGGACAAAGAAAATTAAGCTTTTGAGATGCAGGTTTGGGTCTTTGGAACTACAAGGGTGTTTCATAAACTAACATTTTAAAATGAAACCATTTTATGTGCAGTGTGGTCCCTCATTAGACGACATCATCATCTCTGCATAGCTTCCACACAGGTATTTCAGGGAGTTTCTTGATACTGTCCTTAAAGAAGCTTTTTTTTTGGTTGCTATGACAGCCACTTCTATACTGCGAGTTGTACCTGTGCATCAGTGGTGAATCTGTGCCCACGAAGAACCTCCTTCACCATTTTTTAATTTCTCCACCCACTCTCAGACTTTCCATTGAGCCACACAGTTTTCATCATATTGTGCCACAATCCTATGGTGAATTTCAGTAGGTGGCATACCTTTTGGCCCACAAAAAAACAAATGAGGTAACTCGATTCTTCTTTTGGTATGCACTGATAACTGCTTAGCAATATTGTTTTTGTGCTCACTAGTATCACATTTGTGTCCAGCACAAAACAATGTGTGTGTTCTTTCAGTTCTGTTATCAGTGTTCCCTGCAGCTCTGTAGCTTTCCACTTTCACAGGTGTACAGTACAGGCAGCCATCCCATTAGTTTCTAAAATACCCTTGTAAGTTTTAGGAGTGTTAAAACTGGCAAAAGCATCCCCTTTTCATCGCTTTGTGACCAGGAGGCACTTTAAAAACATCTTGTATTTAATACTTGATATGATGATGATGATGGATATAGTGGTAAAAAAAAAAATTACCACAGGTGTGTATAAGGGACTTCAAAGATCTGTTCTTTTTATTATTTGTCAGAAGAATAACTTTATCAGCAAAATGTCTACACCATCAATATTTTAAATAATAGCCATGTAAGCAAGAAGACACATTTCAGAAGTATTTTGAAATTCCTTGTCCCAAATTTGAATTGGGACCCTCCTTCCTCAGTTGAAGTTTTGAATTTAAATGCACCAAATCATCTTGCATTTGGGACATGTATTTCATAGTATCTGAGTAAGTAGACTGTCACCTATGAAAGCATATGCCTCCCCAAATCAGTTAGTCCCCACCCTGCCAGAAGTACTCTGTGATATTTGGGTGCCTAGTTTAAATTTTTTTTATTTCAGCTGTCAAAAATGCCCACAACTCTGAAGTCAGTGCCCAACACGGCGAACTAGAACTGAATGTATAACTTGACCATGGTAGAGCAAAGCTGTTTGTTTTCAGGTTAGCTGGTGGAAAGTAGCAGTCTCTTCTGATTTGCAGTGTTATATTTGATCTGTTCTCTTTCCTAGGAGATACTACTTCAGGGTATACTGAAGATTGTGGAAGCTAATATCTATGTGAGCCCATTACAGTATCTCACCTTTCCTTTGCTACACATCCCAAATTTAAGTAGCAGCTCTTCACAAAAATCTGCTAGCATTCTGAACAGCAAGGCCATTGGTTTATTAAAAAGAGGAAAGCTTTCACAGAGCAAGAAAGAAGCAGGTGGTGAGAATTTGACTCACCAGCTTCTTTCTTCTTGGCATGTAGCCCCAATCCATTTGCCTTTGGTTGGACAAAACTGTTGGCCACACATGTCTGAGGGCTTCAGTATCTCATTGTGGTTTAATGTGGAGCATGTTCAAGAAATGGAAAGTCCTACAGAGAAAGGGAAGAAGACAAAGAAAAGAAGCAAACCACTAATTTTACGAGACAGCAACTTTGATAGCACAAGTAAGGCATAGTAGTTTTTGTTTGTATACCTCCTGGCATTGTTAACATTTCTAGTTTTAATATGCACCATAATAGAATGAACTGCAACTTTCTATTCAGCTCAAAGCTATCACCTCTGCTCTGTTTGAGCTACACCCAAATGTGAATGATACCTTAGTATTTGGAGACCTGCAAGATGTCTTCTTAAATGCAAACATTATTTTCAGCTTTAACTTTTGAATAGTGAAAAATGTTAATGGCTAACAATAAGTTAAGTATACAAGGGAAATATCTTTGTGTTGCATAAAAATCTGAGAATATTTTCAGAGTATTACTGCTCTTAGAAGTATATCAGGTTTGACCTTGCTTTGACTGACTGATTCTTTGGTTCTATTTAGTATTCTCATCAAATTGGTAAGTTGAAATGATAAGGGAGTATACTATTTCATCCCACATCAAGAAAATGAAAATACTCTAACATTCATCAGACTTTCTAGAGAAGTTCACATTTTGTCTCTTGAGCAGTGTTAGTCTGAAGTCAAGCAGAAGCTCATAAGTGAGCTGTGGGTCTCAAAAGCTTATGCATCTCTGATGCAGTTAAATTATAAGGTTACACCTCTACCTTTTCTTCTGTTTGTCTCTTGAGCTTCCATTGGCTTCTGGATGACAAATATAAAGGACATATAAACTTTAAATGGGGGCTGTTAGGGCCATTTTATTAAGGATTGGACCTACTTTTGTAATATGAATGTTAGTAGTCCTTACTCAAACAATTTAAATTTCCAAATTTAGTGGGACTATATATCTTAAGAAAAGGCAACTTCCATGAGCTGGGGTTTTCAGGTTATGCCATGTTATCTCTTTTTGTATGTTTCCTAAACTTCAAAATATGCACCATTTTGAACAATTTCTTTCTATATTTGGCTTTTTCTGCTAATGAGAGCTCTTTTTAATACTTGCAAGTTTTGAGCAGAATCTCCCTGACTAGGAAGGAGGAAAACTTCTTTTTCTTGTTTTCTTAAAAATCTAATTTTGGTTTTCACATGAAACTACCATAAAATGTTCAAGTTTTAAAACTTAGCGTACTGTATTCCTAATTGAGGACTACTGCTTTGCTGAAAAAGCTTAACAAATGAGAGATTCTGTTCAGAGAACATTCTGTGCAGAAAACATTTTAAGACAATCATTGTACACCAAAGCTCCCATTTAACAAAGCACTTAATATGATTAAATGCAAGCATATAAGTAGTTTCATTGACTTCAGTGGAACTACTTTTGTGCTTAAGTGCTCTACTGGCTCACAGCCTAAAAAATAAAATTGCCATAGACAATTAGAAGTCAGATAGGCAGGTGTGATATTGCTGTTTCAGCAAATGGCAAATTTTGTCTCCAGAACTTTTTTTCTTCAGTAAAAGTGGAGCAACTAAATATGCTAGTCTTGTTAATGCTGTACTTCTAACAGTTTCAGTTACACCCAGCAAAGACTTACACTTCCAAAGATGTAGCATTGTGTACATACTAGTCAATTCATTCTTGAAAAGCCCCTTGCAGTATCTAAGCTACTTTTCTCCACACCTTGTGTATTGTAAAATGGACATTAGTGTTGTCAAACTCTCTTTTTAATTAAATATTATATTTCACGTAACATTTTTTCCTTTTTCCTAGAAGAAAGCAAACCTGTAGGCTTTGAGAGCCTAAGCTTGGGAGACAAACTTGTTGAAGATGGCTGCATTCATATAGTTTCATTGGGCTCCAAAGCACTGATGATGCAAGTTTGGGCTGATTTGAACACTGGCGCTTTCATTTTTCGGTACTGTATATCTGAGCCCAAAAGTAGGAGAAATTCATTTGTAAATGTCATATTGCATATGGTCTTTTCCTGTAACTGATTTACTAGTAGCATTAGAGAATCAACCATGGCATGCAGAACTAATTATATACAACGGCAGTACTAATACTTGTTTACTAATAACTGCAAGATCACTGACATGGCACTAATTTTATCTGAGGGCTTGTAAAATTAAAATGTTCATTGCTTATAACTTTGCTAATATAATTTGCCCTTGCAGTTTGTAGAGGGGCATACTCTAATGAAATCTGTAAAGAGCAAATGGCAAAATTAGAGCCTCAAACAAGGGAAAATATAGAAAAGCAACTGAGATATGAAGGTACTACTTGAAGAGGTTGCTTGAAGGAGGTAAGAGGCAACCTGAAGCATAAAAAGTAGGGAAGCTTTCCCAAGCAGTATGATGAAGGGAGGAAGTAAGTTAGGAGGCTTATTTAAATAGAATGGAAAACTGCTGCCTGTTTACAAGGATGGAAATATAAGTGCAAGCTTGGTTTTTGTACCTCTGAACATTTCTACTGTCATCAATCTTGCTATCTTGGCAAGTTCATAGGAAACAAATGTGTGACTTTTTTTATGTAGCCTCGAGTTTGTGGGCTTTTCCAGTACATATGAAATAGCTTAGTTGAGCTTTATACCACCTGCACGGAAGGTGGCTATACAGGAAAAAAAGCTTTCAAGCTTTAAAGAATGTAATTTTAACTTGACTTTTCTAGATGGGAGTGATTTACTATAAACATATCCCCACCTCTGAAAATATAAATAAATTCCTATGTCAGATCTGCTAGATGTGACGTGACTACTGCTTAAATTGTTTAAGAGTCCAGCACTACCATTAGTTTCACATATGC
>NW_017729034.1:51170330-51175380 GCF_001723915.1 Gavialis gangeticus
CATATTCCCACCTCTGAAAATATAAATAAATTCCTATGTCAGATCTGCTAGATGTGACCTGACTACTGCTTAAATTGTTTAAGAGTCCAGCACTACCATTAGTTTCACATATGCCTTGGCTTCACTGCTGGTATTGTGGCAAAGGCAACATAACTTAAGTTGCTTCGATGATAAATAAGGACTTACAAAAAAAAATAGCCCATAACTTTGTAACCTAATACAAAAATATTGCAGTTAATTCTGTTGCACTGCATCCTTTAGAATTAATTCAGTAAAGATTTCAACTTTGAGAGAGTTCATTGTAACCTGTCTAATGCCTAGATCAGGGGTCTGCGAACTATGGCATGCTGAGCCATTGGACATGGCCTATGGAGCCAGGGCTTCAGCAGTGTTTGGCAGCGGGGGACTTTGCTCATACCATGCTGCATCATGCCACTCTGTGACTGGGAGGCAGGGACCTTTTCTGAGCTGCACCACAGCTGAGCAGTAGGGAAAAACAGTGGCAGAGAGAAGTGGCAGTGGCCAAGTCTAGGCTCTGGCCCACCTCGGACCCAAGCCAGGCCATTCTGGCCTGCTGCTGGAAAAGGTTGCTGAATGCTGGCCTAAAGGGTTGTCCTCTGGCAAAACTTTTAAAAAGGATGCACAGTTGGAATGGTGTATTAGTCTAAATTCATTTTGCTTAAATTGCTTCTACTCTGCTACTGCGAAAACCATGTTGTGAATAATGTTTGTGAATAGTGTTTCTAATTTTCTAAGTACTTCACAACATGGCATATTTTCTGTTATATGGGGAAAATATGCAATACTGAAAATATTTTCTACCAGAGTGTTCAAAATCATCTGTTAACTTCTTTAAAGTAACCCTCACAATACCTCTGTTAAGTAAAACTATATTGTTCTTATTTTTTAGATAAGGAAAATCAGGCAGAAGAAAATGTACTTTGATCTGTAGTCAGTTATTTAGCATCAAGAGTTCCTGGTTCATATGTACTTGCTCGGCCTGCTTGCTCCATTTTTTGCATTTGGAATGCTTTCGTATCAATTCAGGTTTAAAAAACAAACAAACATATTTTTGTTCCCAAATAAGCTCCTCATAAGCCAAGCTAGAATGTAATTTTGAAATCATAAATGAAAATAGGCATTCTTAGATTTGTACTATTTTTCCTCCTTTTGTTATAGTATGTGCATAGATCCAAATGATGAAATGAAAGCTGGCCTGCTGGCACAGGCTGAATCTCCAGATAATGTTTTCCGTATAGGCAAGTGGCAGCATTTGGCATTAACATATTTGCAGCAGCCAGAAGGCAAGAAGAATATACATGGAAAACTGTCACTATGGGTCTCTGGTCAGAGGTAAAGTATATTCAGTTACTGCTAGAACTCTCTGAATCCCTAAGAAGCTAGCTAGTAGAAATTGATCTTCCTAACTTTTGTTTGTTGAGACCCATGCCCATTCTGGGGGGAATTATGCCTAGGCTAAACTCTTAGCCATCTCTCCAGCCTTCAGCCTCACACACAGACTGTGGCTCTTGTTTCAAGTTCATCCCTTGTTCCAAAACCAAGTGAGGAAGCAGATCTTTGCATAAATTCATTTAGGTACAGAAAGGGGTTATTCATGGAGTTAGAAGTAAGCATTATCGCAAGGGCAAACTTGGTAACCAGCATAAAGGAGACAGGTGATGTGTGGGGGAGAGAGAGGAATAGTTTGTGGGTTTTTGTCATGTCACCATTCCTGGCAAGTTATTGTGGGAGTGGGCATTTTATGAGGCAGAGGGTAGAGGAGGAAGAAAAATCTGAACATGTCTATTCCTACAGTTTAGATAAGTGGTTTTCAACCTGTGGTCTGCAGACCCCTGGGATCCACAAACTATGTCTAAGGAGTCTGCGAAAGATCACTCTGATCAATCAAAAGTATGTGAACACGCACACCTATAATTCAAAGGGGTCTGCACTTCCGTTTGAAATGTTTAGGGGTCTGCAAATGAGAAAAGGTTGAAAACCACTGATCTGGATCATGAAGACCTTTACAGAGTCGTCTTCATTCTAATTATTAACTAGGGGTATGGATGAATGTACTTTTCAGCCACTTTAAAAGGGAATGGCAAACTGCTTAGGACTCCAGCAACTAGTACAATACATCTGTTACATATGCAGTGGTAGTGTAGTGGTTGGTACAAGTAAGCTAAATTTCTTTAACTGACCCTGAATAAAGCAACGTTAGAGCAGTTTCCTTATACTTGTATCACTTCAGCTTCATGCAGATGTAATGGGTGCCAATATACCTTGATAGCAGTACAGTTTCTACATCGTTATATGCCTTAGGACAGTGATCAAGCTCTAACCTTGCACAATGCTTGAAGGTACCAAAAAGAATATTCTTTGCTTTTTCTTAAAGTAAACATTCTTCTACTGTCTGTTCAGTGTATAAAGTAATATGGGAAATGTTTCTTCGTTAATTTGTTTATTTTGTGATGTAATATTGTGTTTGAATTAAAAACAGTCTCAGATTAACCAGTCAGTTGTTTTTAGTCCTGGTGAGAGATGTTCAAAATGAAATACGCATTATTTTAGCTGCCACTTCTAGTAACATTGTGATACTTTCACTCTGCTTTTTATTACTAGAAAACCTGATATTGGTTTAGATTATGCACTACCAAGGAAAACAAGTTTGTCATCTGACAGTAATAAGACCTTTTGTATGCTCGGCCACTGTACATCATCCCAAGAAGAAATGTTCCAATTGGCTGGGAAGTGGCATCTGGGAAACCTGCTTCTTTTTAATGGTATTTATTTATTCTGTTTTTATTTTTGGTTTTCTTGTTTTAAAGAGACCACTTTTTCATTACTTCTTAAATTTCCATTTAATTTAAAATATATTTTAAGTATGCCCGATTATTACAAAAATGTACTTAAGAATGATTTTTTTCTTGGGCATGTGACATGAATATAGGGAGCAAGCAGATTTGTTTCAGATTAGAACTTCCCCATTGCTCTGTCAGTCATTACAAATAACATTCCTATGAGAGGAAAAAAATACCACTGCTGAGGCACTCAGGCTTTTGTGGGCTTAATCCAGACTTCTTAGTGGTGCAGAAAACTGACCCACATTTCTGAATAATTCCATAATAAGCTGGGAACGTTTGTCTGTCCTTTCAATGAGCGCTAAGCAGGTGAATACAAATGGTCAAAAGGCAGTAGATGACTTGTTGCACTTGAGTGGAACAAATCTGTATCTGTCTTGCAGAGAGGGTATATTGTCAGCCTAACAGCCAATGCACAAATTATAATACCACATCTGGTTTTTGTGTTTTGTGGGTTGGACTGAAGCTTTAAAGACAACACATGAACTGTAACATAAGTAACCTTGCAGTAAAGGCAAACCCTGAGTTAATGGAGGATGATAGAAGTCCTTCCTGCCACACAAGTTGATCTCAAATCCTCTTACTTCCCTCCTCCATCGCAGCCGAGGTGGTCTGTTACACTGGCGACCATTCTAGTTTGTCTTCATCCTTAAGTTGCTTTCAACTCACAGTTGGTAATAGAGCTTGTTTGGTCTCTGTGTCATGGAGCGGTGTGTAAGATCTTCCTTCAGTAAAGGATTCTTGAGCTGACCCTAACAGTAAGACCGTATTCTTATAGGAAGGAGTATCTGTCTTCACTAGAGAAGGCGATATCTTGAGGCCTAGCCGCTGGGCACAATCAAACTTAAGCATGACAGTTTACTCTTAAAAACGCTTTATATGCCATACTTATAACATTGTGACTGATCATATCTGGTGGTAAGTTGCATTATGCCACCAAAATCCTGGAATCCCCTTTTCTGACAGGGTGCCCTCTGAAAGGAAAGCTGAAGAGGCCTGGTATTTCTGTAGCTGTTTTCATATATTTGCTTTTTTTAGGAGACTATCAGAAGAACTTGGTTACGTGTGAAAACTATTTCACGATGATGTTTTGACCCACAGACTACTTAAATTCATCCTTCCACAACCCCCACCCTTCCTAGCAAAAATTTAATGTAATATTTGCCTCCACCTGGATTAATGTCTGGGTTAGCAATTCCAGCTTCTCTGCAGAACTGTATCATCAGATCCATGAAGCACTTGACAGAGTTGAAATTTTCCCCCATTAAATATCACTGTATATTAATAGGACTCTGCTAGAAATGAGTGACTCTTTGAGGTGCTCAACATTTGTGATCTCAGGCTTATCTTATGGGAAGTCACAGTGGCAGTGTCTTCTGGGTGGATGAACTTCAAGCAATTGGTCTTCACAAAAGCGTGGTGTAAAATATTTATCTAAAACTTCTTTCCAAGCTGGTAGCCATTTTAATGAGCTATCCTTTTAACATCCTCTTGGGTAGGCCTTGTTCCACAAATTCCCAAAAAGCCCTTTGGCATAGTATAGAGCAGAACTATTCACTTTATTTGGCACTACAGGATCCAGGCCTCAGGGCTTCTTGTGGGCCAGACAGCTCTCCTGCCAGTAGTGTGGTGGTGGTTTGGAATAGCTGGTAGAACTGCTATGTAGGCATGGCTCCAGAACCCAAGAGGTGAACACCACTTAGCACCCCTACCCCTGCCTTTTCTCTTGCTGCCAATTTAACCTCTTTTGTTTTGCCCATAGGGTGTCACTTGAACTGCTCTGGTCTAGAGAGAGTTATTAGCATTTCCAGCTTTTTATTCCTTTTAACTCCAGTTTCTTGAGAGAAGCTGTTGGGGAAAGGACCAGGTGATAATATGATGCTGCATTCTGTGTTTTAGTACCTGGCAGCCTTGCCCTTGGGTCATGTCACCATCCAAGTCAACAGTTCCATTTGCAAGTCTGAAGACTTTTCTGGTTAATGATTTACAGAGTACAACTGCAGGGCATTCCAGCAGAATTCTACAGACTAAATAACAAGCTTGTAGAAATGACTCTCACTTCAGCTGTTTGGTGCTGCCCAAGGGATCGTCATACGGGACACTTAGCACATGTTTTATCCGTGGAATTTTATGCAGTATTAAGAGTTAGAATGTGTTCTGAGCGGTTGCACAGTAATGCTTGCTTGCTT
>NW_017729034.1:51180380-51180961 GCF_001723915.1 Gavialis gangeticus
AACAAGCTTGTGGAAATGACTCTCACTTCAGCTGTTTGGTGCTGCCCAAGGGATCGTCATACGGGACACTTAGCACATGTTTTATCCGTGGAATTTTATGCAGTATTAAGAGTTAGAATGTGTTCTGAGCGGTTGCACAGTAATGCTTGCTTGCTTGTGGCAGAGCACAAACTCTGCATGTTTTGGGGTTTTTTGGGGGGCATTTTTTTTTCTGGACAGGGCTGGTGTTGGCTATGCTCCCTTCTCCCCTCTCAAGCCCCTCTCCATGCAGGCTTCGTGGACTTTGGCAATGGGCTGAGGAGGGTGGTGCCAGAGTCCACGCTGCTGCCTTGGCAGCTGCAGGCACTGCCTGCTCCCTTTTGGGCTAGCTGCTTCTGCTACTGGCAACACTTCAGCTTAGTGCCGTCCTGGCAAGGCAGGGGTTCAGGCTAGCGTCAGGTTGGAATCAGCTCCAACAGTGATGCAAGCAGACAACACAGACCAAGTCTGCTACACACGACAGCAGTTAATACTCTGCTGTCAGCTACTGCTCCAGCTCATCCCTCCCCCCAGCCTCCTCAACCTGCCACCTCCCTCCTCTC
>NW_017729034.1:51185961-51190318 GCF_001723915.1 Gavialis gangeticus
TACTGCTCCAGCTCATGCCCGACCTGGCACACCCAGAACTTGGCTGCCCTGTGGTGATACCAGCCAGCAATGCTGTTTTATGCCTGCTCTGGACAGGGCTGGAGCTGTCTGTGCCTCCTCTTTCCCTTCTTTCCCAGGTGCTCCCTGCAGGGAGCTCACCAATGTCTCCTTTTTTACCTGCCTCAAGAACCCAATGGTGTCATGCAGCGGCAGCAGCAGCATAAGGAAGAACACCCTGACCACAGATGTGCTGGTCCCATGCCAAAGGCATTACTTGCTGCTTGTGCCTTGGCACCGTTCCTCATGAGCTCCCCTTTCTCAGCATCCTCTTTTGCAACTCCCAGAGCCGATGCCCTCTGCACTGCAAGCTCAATGCTGCCCAGTCCAGGGGCTGCCCAGCTTGCTCCAGCACGCTGGGGCTAGTAGGGTCACTGTTCCTGCTGCTCTGGGCAGAGGGAAGAGCTGAGCTCGGGACAGGGTATTGCTTCTGCTACTCGATCCCACGGGTGCCAGTAGGACTGCAAATTGCTCATGTTATCTCTGTGGAGCAGGCCAACAATAGCTTAACTTAATACGATCTGGCGATGCTCCTCCCACAAAAAGTTCATACTTTGCTATGATATGAATGCATTTGCATGTTTTATTTCTTGAATGCATGGATGCTTACATTTTAAATGCAGTTAACTACTCCAAAGTGTCATGTGACATGGCGTAACTGTTTATCCTCAGAATTTTCCTGAAACTCTTAAGAAATTAGATGTTCCAAAAAATAGTTAGCCAGCCTTTTGAACATGCTGTCTTTTGAGAGCACCCTTGAAAGCATCTGCCTTGCTATTTTGTGCCTTTTTATTGTTTCGTTCATGTTCTAGGCATTCTATGAGTTACTTTCTCTCTTTGTTTTTGGTATCACATTACAATTTGGAATAAATTTTCAGTTAGTTTATGAAAACTTTTTGAGCAGTAGAGTGGAAATGGAGGATGTCAGGCAAAACATGCAATGTAATTTTGAGAGCTGCTGTTCAGATCATCCAAATATGCTCTGTGAGTCAGTCTGTTACCTCCTCTGCTGCCCTTTTCTTTATGACCACGTTGGAGTGACCTCTGAGCTAGGTGTTTCATAGTGAGTAGCAGGAAACAAACGCCTCCAGCAGCCTCTGTATTTATATGTTTTTACTTCCTCTATGACTTTCTGATCGCTAGTTATCCATCCCTTAGATTAGAGTTCACCCAGCAAGATCTTTGACTGTACTATCAGTACTTTGGATAGTAAATTTAATTTGTCAACTGCTGAAGAAACTTAATGTTTTTGCTTTGTTCTGATTTTTTTATGTTTAGGTGCAAAAATTGGTCCAGAGGAAGCATTCTACCTATATGCCTGTGGACCAGACTTTACCTCTGTAATGCCTTGTAAATATGGCAAAACCTCATTTGATTATTCCAAATACATAAGTAAAGACATTCTACAGTGTGAACAAATTAAGGAACTTTTCATGACAAAGAAAGAAGTGGATGTTGGGCCTTTAATTGTAAGTCTCTAGTCCCAGTTATATCATTGCTCTTCCTCTCAGACCTGCTTTAAGTGGGGGCTTAGGCTACGTTGGTCAAAAAAAAATTCTGGGCTTCAAATCAGTGCATGTCTGATTCTTTAGTATTTGCCATGTTTTGTTTCTAAGTGGCCACACTTAAATAAAACCAAATAAAATAATTTAGGTGGGGTGGAGGGATGTGGACTGATTCAGTTCTCATCCAAGTCAGTGCAAAATACTCCATTGTTGACTTTGAAATTGAGCGTCTTTGTAGTAGAAGACTCTTAACTTCATTAATTCTTTTCCCTATTGTCTTTGATTGTGAGTGGTTAATTGCTGCTACTACTATTTTTCATTTGTAATTGAAAATTGGGCTGCTCTTCAGTTTGTCAACATAGCTATGCTGGTCAGGGTGACTTATTTTCTTTTCACCCCAGCTGACTTAGAATTAGCATATCCCAGTATAAGTTGTCTCCAGTGGAGGAATTTGATGACAAACTCTGAAGAGTGAACAAGTCCGCAGTCAGGCTAAATGTGCGGCATAGAGGTTTTCTATCAATGGATTCAGAGAAAGAGAAATTATGAACAGTGTAGGTGGGAAGCCTAACGAGTCACTGATATAACTAATAAGCATACTTTGTTTCACAGTAAGGAAAAACCAGTTTACAAACAGAAAAATAGTCTGTGAAAGACACGTCTGGTCTTGTGTGATTTGACGTAACTCTTACAAAGTAAACAACTAATTCCTCAAACTAATGCATAAACTTTTTTTTTTTTTACAAAAAAGGGGGGGGGGAGGGGGGAGCTTTTGGTAGTTCACAAAAATCTGCCAGACAATCCTGACTTAAGTTTGGGAATCTTGTTGCATTACAGAGCCACTCAAATATTTACCTAGACAAATGCATTGAAAGAAGAGTAGAAACAAGAAGTTCCTGTTAGTGTATCCTAGTACACAAGCTTACTTGTGCTTAGCCTCTGATTTACAGGGCAAATCTAGCTCACAGCACTATATCATCCAGCCTGTGGGGCTCCCAACAGGGCCAGAAATTTGGCAGCAGGGGATCACTGGCACCACTCCCCTGCTGCCAAATCCCCAGACCCATGGGGAGCTCCAGGCCTTGCACTATGGATCCATCACATGATCCCAGCACGGTGGTGCGGGGCTGAGAAGACAGTGCATGAACCCAATCCTAACACATAGGGCAAAAGGTGGAGCCAAGAGGTTGCACACCACTGGTTTTGAAGACAAAGTGAGAATTTTTTTACCTTGTTTTATTTTGTTTATAAACTTTGTGCTTTCAGGAAAGTCTTGCTGTTGTTTATACCACTTGTTGTCCTGCTCAATACACAATCTATGAACCTGTTATTAGATTAAAAAGTCAAGCGAAAAGTGTACCTGCTCAAAGACCTTTCAGTTCAAAAGAAGTTCAAAGCAATGAATTGGACCCTCATCACCTGAAAATGCTTCAGCCTATTGAATGCAAAACTCTTCAGGGTATACTGCATGAGATTGGAGGAACTGGTGCATTTATCTTTCTTTTTGCCAGGGTAAGACTTAATGTTTTAAAACTCTTCCATACCTCATGCCTTCTCCCCTGAGTGTGGAGTAGTACATCAGCCTCTGTAGCTACAACTTGCCTTTCTCATGTTAGTGTCTTGGTGCATGATGTCTTGCTTCTGAATACAGGCACCTTTGTCATTAAGGAAGTAATTTGTGACATAACTGCCAAAATAATGTGGTTGCTGTGCTGCTTAGAGGAAGTGGTTTTCACAGTTTGACTACATTGTGTAAGTTTTGTACATTAAAAACAATTATAGGTATGTGATGGGCAGTACCACAGTTTATTACAATGTATGAGGGTGTTTGTATTGTGGAATCTATTGTACTTTTTTTAACATGTCTGTTGTATTTTATTTACATGTACGTATATCTTCGTTGAGTCTCTAATTTCTGTTTTTGTAATATATTTTTGAAAGCCACCCCTAATCATTTATAAAGTCCTGTCTTGATAAGAAATACCTTGTAGCTTTTTTATAAAAGTTTTCTTCCTTAAGCCAAAGACTGTTTACAGTGAAAGTGCAGAATTGAGGTCAAAACCACCTGTTGTGCATAGTATAGATCTGGCAAACAGTGCAAGTTGGCGCTAATATTTTCAGCTTGCTGAACTAAATGGGAGGCTATCAAAAGATGAGATGTTACACAGTGTGCAGGGTCTCCTTACTTTTTGGATGAGCTTCATAGAAATTAGGCTTTAAAAAGATGTGGTCAGGCTAAATAAATACTTCATATGGCCCTCTCTAAGAAAAATATAAAAGCCAAAATGTAAAAATCTAAGCTGTTCAAGGCAGGTATCATTTGTACCTTTTCTGTCTCCCCGTATGTGGGTCCCCTGCACATTAGTCAACTCCACTCTAGCATACTATGTCTGTAATATTGGGGGGGGTTTTCAGGCTTATTCAAGTAATCCTAGAAATTGCTTGTTAGATTAGTAGTATGTCTAAATGGTAATTGTACAGTTTAGGCATGTAGGGAAACTCGTTTACACCTTAATGGAGGCTGGCTGTCTGGTGTCCAAGAACTCCTTTATATTCAGGCAGATGGCCATGGTTATAGGCAAACCTAGTCTCCAAGAACCATAAATATTCTCTCTTCGATAGAACTCCTAGCCTCTGCCAAAGCTGTTTCTACCCATATTACATTACTCAGTCCCTGAAATGACTGAAAGCAACTTGCCCATTTTCTGTGGATTGTGGGGTTTTGTTTTGGGGTTGTTTTTTGTTGGTGTTGGGTGGGGAGGGAGGAGGCATGTTTGGAGTACCTTTTTTTTTTT
>NW_017729034.1:51190329-51193816 GCF_001723915.1 Gavialis gangeticus
GGGAGGGAGGAGGCATGTTTGGAGTACCTTTTTTTTTTTTTTTTTAAATTCTAAAAGAGATCCTTACTTTGGGTCTCCACTTAACTGGGCAGATTTTTGTAAGTGCAATTGGGACTCATCTATTTAGGCAGAATATCAGTCTGTATAGAATGCAGTTTTCATCTTGCAGTTACACACCTAAGATTTGCTGCAAAAAAAAATATTAATCTGTTCTTTACACTAGGTCTGTTAAACCTGTTTTAATTGTCTCATTTTTTTTAGGTTGTTGAGATCAGTGATTCTGAAGAAACACAAGCTTTAGCACTTCAACTTATACTGTCTTTAACAAAATACAATCAACAGAGAATACAAGAGATGGAAAACTGCAATGGATATTCCATGATTCATCAGGTGTTGACCAAACCTAAGTGTATTGTTGGATTTCGCATTTTGAAGGTAAATGTTAAAAACTTTTGTCTGACTTTTTTAATTTGTCACACATTAGGAAGCTTATCTATAGCCCTGCGTTTCAAGACTTATTTGGGGATGAAGATCACTAATTATAGGTTAATGCAGGAAGTTTTGTGTTTTAATCTAGAAGCTATGGGAGTGGGTAAAAGGATATGGTATTTCCAAGCAGATCTCAATTTGAGGGGGAAGGCAGAAAAAATTTGCAAATTTTAATTTTTCTATCAAAACCATTCTTGATAGTTAGTCTTGCTTAGCACTAAGCTTAAATTGAGGGACAGTGTTATCACTGAAACTTAAACCTAAAGTCATAAATGGAAACAGTCTTCCAGAGTAGGCTGAACTAACATTCTCTGAACATCATCACAGTGTATGCTAAAGGGCATATTGAGAACTGGTAAGGAAAGAATTGGCTAAATTGTCAAGGTAAAAACAGAAGCTGTTACCTGTCATGTATTCCATTTACTGCTTATGAAAGTTGCATGTATCCTGACAGCATTTCTACTGGGACACTTTAGGATGCAAATGTTTAAAGGTACCTTGTAGTCGCAATTCTTGATAAACTGATACAATACCCTTGCTTAGAAATTGCACTGCATATATTGGGGAATAACTGCAGTGTTTCTAAGATGTACAGCTATCGGTTCTGAGAACAGAATCCCTGGGGCTGCCTTTGGAAACTTAACCCTCAACCTATGCTTAAGAATTATTTGAAATGTGCAGTATGACTTGTTCATTCTGCAACAAAATTGGACAATAGTCATCAAATTATACAGAAAGACTTGAATCTACATTTTATAAACAGGGTTTTCAACAGTACCAGAGTTGGGTGGCTAACATGAAAGGGCACAGGTTGCTGGTTTTTAGAAATTTGTGTGTGCCCAGTTTCTGTGGGTGGGTACGTAAGATTTCTAATTACTCTGAAAGTACAAAACAAAACCGCTTCAAGCTTAGAAAAAGCTCTGTGAGCTTTGAGTCCTAAAATGCTTTTTCTAGAGAGAATAAAGATGTTGGTGTGTCTTTAGAGATCATTATTCCAGGAAAGATGTAGATTCATTCCTTTGTCAAGGAATCTGTTTGGCTGATTTACCATGCCCAGTACCGGTGCCCTTATTCATGCTGAACTGTTCTGGGTAGGCTGTCTTCTATGCTGGAAGCAATGTAGCCACATCCATATGGTGCCTTCAGCTAATTGGTACTGCTGAGTGACAGCCAGTTAGCCCAGCACAATGCTAATAAGTCTTCACATGATGCACATGGCTAAAGCTATGCGGCTTCTGTGTTGCTGCAGGCAGACTTAAATCAATGGATTTTGAGGGCACAAGAAGTTTAACTACTAGGCTTTGCTTTTCCTGTTTTTAAGACACTCCTTGAAGGATGCTACAGTGATGAGATTCTCCATATAAATGAGAGTGGACAATTCATGCTCGATGTAGATTCCAATGCGGTAATCCAAGATGTCAAATTGCTAGAAAAACTGTTGCTTGATTGGAAGATATGGTCTAAAGCACAGGTATTTGCTGTCTTGTGTGAATAGTTTAGATATTAAGGAAGTTGATGAAAAGGAAAAACAAATGGTACATCCTTCACTTTGGTTATATTTGACAATTTAAAGTAGCTTTGCAAACCTAATATAGTTGTAAAAGGAGTCTTACAAGTGTAAAATTATAAGGTACTTATTCAGCCTGCTGTTTACATGCAAGCTACTTTTGTTAGCTTAAATGGATTTAATTTTCTTTAGTCTTACTTGCATGTAATCAATGAAGTTTAAAAAGCATCCTGATTTGGTTATTACATCTCAGTACCTTAGTACGCTATGCTGTTAATATTCAATGTAGTACAGGGGTCAGCAATATCTTCTGGCAGAGGGGCTGGAATGACCTGGCTCCTGTAGGAGGCAGGCAGGTAGGACCTTGCTGCTGCCACTTCTCCCTGCTGCTCAGTGCTGAAGCCACATCTCTGAGTTGACTGTAGGTTGCCAAGCCCTGATGTAAAATACAAAATCTGTTTAGAAGTTTTGTTTGCTGTACACTTTTTTTCTATTTTCTTTCAGCAAGGTGTTTGGGAAACCTTGTTAGTAACTCTAGAAATCCTTATTAGAGCTGATCATCACCAACAGATGTTTAACATCAGACAACTATTGAAAGCTCAAGTGGTACACCGATTCCTGCTGATGTGTCAAGTTCTGCAGGTACTTTCAGTTTCAACGCTTACCTTCTGCTTGGCATCTTTTCAGTTCAGACTAGAAATTTTTGACAGTTGTTCACAGCTTGTAGTCTTGATACCTTAGATTGTTTTCGTCCCATTGTGTCCACACCCTCTGCCTATGCCTCCTCAGACATTGGAGGATCATGGTAGTAGAAGGGATCAAAGGAGTTTGGAAGTTGCCTATATGCTCAGTTGTAGTACTGTCAAGAAAGAGCAAAAGATGAACTCTCACACCTACAATCAAAAACATTGCCACTAGATATTTAGGCTGTTTTAGAATGGTTCTAGAATGTATATATGTGCAGGAGTAATTTTTTTTATCCTTCTCCAATAGACATTTGTTTTATCTTTATGCTCATATTGCCATTAATATAAAGCACAAGTAGATTTGTAGTATTTTTGTATCCTCTGACTTTTTTTTTTTTTATTTATTAGTCTTCAGAGATTAATGATTCTATACTTGCAACACTCACCTTTTTTGTTTGTGTGATTTCCCAAAAATGTTCAGTGGCACAAATTAAATCATGCCACTTCAAAAGCAGGTTCTATATTCCTATTGTGTTATCTTTTTTTATGACCTTTTAATCATCTGAATAAATATGACGTTTCTTTAAAATAAAGTTTGGTTTTATTTCATAATATGAAGGCATATACTTCTGTAAACCATAGTTGTATGAGTTCTTAATTATAAGTATTACTCCTATTCTTATTATGGCTCTCTTCTCATTTCCCCTAATCTATTTTTTTTCCATGTTATGCTTTTTAACTTACTTGCTCCTTATCAAATTGCCCTGGAAATGCTGACTGTTCCTTGAACTACTTTATGTTGCTT
>NW_017729034.1:51198816-51202807 GCF_001723915.1 Gavialis gangeticus
CTCCAATTTTTTTTCCATGTTATGCTTTTTAACTTACTTGCTCCTTATCAAATTGCCCTGGAAATGCTGACTGTTCCTTGAACTACTTTATGTTGCTTTATTTTTTCCAAGTGAACTTTTATAATGACTTTTTTATCCATTACGATATTCGCCACAGTTGTGTATAAATTCTGTTTATTAACTTATTTTTAGGTCACATTTACAACAACAAAAACCTCAGATTGAGCAGTCCATCATATAATTTTCTGTATCTTTAACTCATATAAATGCCTCTCTGTTGTAGTAAAATGAACCTGAACTCTTAACATGTAAAGTGACACCTTTGATCTCCCTCCCTTCCACACACCCCTGCTCTCCCCTCCCCCCCATATCTGCTTCCAGTGAATCGGGATCGCACGTTCATAAGGTGCAATTTCCTAGTAAGTGAACCATTTTCATTTGTACAGCACTGACCATGGACTACCCAGCCTTTTTAATTTACTTTTTAAACCTTTGACTCTGCATTAAACCTTGACTTTGCATTCTCAGCTTTTGCAGATCTATAATGCTACTTGATTTTTCTTCAGTAGAAGAATAATAGTAAACTGCTTTACTTCCTGAGTCTTTTTTAACATTGCCTTAAATTTTGAAATGAAACTATTTCAAAATTAAAGGCATTTTGGGGAAAATTGCAGCTGCTAGTTTTGAAACGCTTACGTTCACTTTATAAAAAAAGGGAACTATTATAAAATAATGGTAACCGCTTAATCCATATTGCAGAATAAGGACCAGATTTACAGAAGTAGTTAGTTGCTTTGTGGAATTTATATCTGGTAAGGGTACAAAATCTTGAGGCATAAGTAGTGCTATGACCTTTTCTAGTAAATCCCCTGGTCTAGATGCAACTCTGACAGAAGAGGCCTTCTGCTGAACTAGTTAATGTTGTTCAGGGCAGTGGTATAATTGTTAACAACATAGCAATACTATAGTTTGACCTCTTTGTTTCTCTTCTAGGAGCACAAAGAAGGGCATCTTGCATCCCTACCTCGGGAGGTTTGTAGATCATTTGTGAAAATTATTGAAGAAGTGCTTGGATCTCCCCCAGACCTGGAGTTACTGACACTGATCTTCAGTTTCCTCTTAGCAGTTCACCCTCCTACTAATACATATGTTTGTCACAATCCCACCAACTTCTACTTTTCCCTGCACATAGGTAGATATAATATTTTTACTTCCAAAATAATATCAAATAGAAAATAAAATGCCACTCACTCTGATTAGAAAATAGAACTAAACTAACTGTAAGTAGCCGTACTGTGAATGCCTGTGTTGAATGTTGCTATATAACTTCCATCTGTACAAAAGTTTCTGAAGTAGTGACATAAAGCCAACATTTCTTATACTACAACAGGCTTTATTTTTAAAAAAAATCTTATTGGACTTCATTTTGCACTCTCTGTATTGGATTACTAAGTAAACTGGTCCCTGACATCCCCTAAGAATAGTCTAATGCAGGTACTATTTTGTATAATTTGCAAAAATTAAATCTTGTGGCAAAGTGTCAAGTTCAGCAAAAGGGGGAACCAAGACAAAGGTCAGGCAGCTTGTTAAAAACAAAGTAGTCAGTTATAAGAATAAAAATTACCAGTTCCTGACTCTTGATCTTGTTGTTGGATGACTGGAGCACTGTTGTCTGCATTTCATCGTTCACTTAATATGTGAAGAGCCAGTGATACCATCTTATCAAAAAAATATGGTTACTACAAAAACAGACAAAAAGGGGGTGCCAACCCCCTCCTTCCTCCCTGCCTCCATGCTCCCCTCAAATCTTGAGCAGCCATGTTTTGGATAATTTAACTGAAAGTAACATCTCATCTCAGTAAATCTCTTGCAGGGAACAGCTGAACACTGTACATTTATATTTTTTCGATACAGTAGAATCCTGAGGGCTGTTAAATGAAATCCATTGTTACTGGCAACCTGTCAACTGTAACTCCTCCTGTAAAGACTCCCTTTACAGATCCAGTCTGTTGGGTTGTATGCAATCTTGTAATCTTCTAGGTAGTATTGGCAATTGTGAGTTGCATGTGTACACCTTTTCACAGTATCAGGCTTGAGGGTACAGAAACAGTCACTGCCCAAAATCCTCTTAATTGATTTCAGGCCTCCCTCACTGTCACTATGGTTTCTCTGATTGGGTATTTGCTCTTCTTCAACCACTATATTTTTAGCATTCTGTCAAGTCTGTTTTACTTCATGGTTCAATAACATTAGTATAGTTTGACTGAAATATTGCTGTAGGGATTCCAATTTTTAAACTAGAATAATCAGATACCCATACTGTGTTTCCTTAAAGCTGTGACTGTCAAACCCTGTGGGTTTGTGCCCTGCCATAGTAAAGCTGGGCACTCTTGTGCCCCTTGCTGCTGCTGCTTCCCTCTGCCACTGGCAGTTGATGGCAGCTGAAGTGGTGGGGCGAAGCGGGCAGGAGCAGTTTGGGAGCACCTGTGTTGTTGCTCATTCTCCAGCTTTTTTCCTTTAAAAAAAATTCCTAAATGAATGGAAAGAACAAATTGGGATATACAGTCTGATGCTTGAGTGGTGAATGCCCCTGCTATGTTATACGTGTGCTCCCCAAAGCGCTTATACTGATGCTGTGGTGAGTGCATACATCTGCATACGGTATTCCACACATCTTGGTAATGTACACATTGCTTAATTTAGTCGCTTGTTTCCAACAAGATGTATAACAGAATCTTCCTAAATTTCTCTTAAAATAATTTAATTAATCTTACTGCATTTTGATGCAATAAGGCAGGTTACAGCTAAGATTTTTCAACTACGCCTTAGTTTGAATGGTATTACAGGGTTCATGTTGCTGCATATAATAGTCATGCAGCCATTTGTAGTGTCAAGGGAAGAAATACAGTAACCTGATTGTATGCAGTAGGAAAAGTGTTTGGGAATTAGTGAAGTTAGGAAGACTGTAATCCAGAACAGAACTATGTTCTCTCTAGAGGTTAACTGTTAATGGAAAAAAGCATTTCTCTACATCCATAAGTGGAAATTATTTCATGCCACTATAAAGATGGCATTCCTCAGGCTTTTGCCAGTGTCACTTTATAAAAAGATATCATATTGTAGAAAGTATCATTTGATACTAGTATAACAGAAACCTAGTCTTTAACTATAATGTTAGTCAGTATTTTCAGATGTTTTAAGACAAATTTTGCCAGACATTCTCTGTTTGCTGGCATGCGCATATCCTCTTCAGACAACTGGTGTCTACCAGTGGTCATGCAGCTGTTGTATTTGTATTTCATTGTGACGTCATGTATAATAGTAGAATCCTAAAATTGGAACCTTCTGATGCTAGCATTCACATTTGAAATGCCATTTTAAAAATGCGTATTGTTAAGAGAGAAAATGTAATATAATTAACTACGGAGCATTCAGACTTCTCACTGTGTGGATTTTGAACACATTGCTACACTATTTACACTATATACACAAAAAATATTTGTTTCCCCTAAACTGCCTCAAGTACTCTTCTTGAATGTTGCAGGAAAATGCATGACTCACTAAAAATTCCATTTGTATCTTTTGACTCTTTACCTTAGGTTCACTAAGAGGAAAAAATTCCAAACTGTTAATCACTGTTTGCCTTTTGTTCCTAGATGGCAAGATTTTTCAGGAGAAGGTCCAATCAATCATGTACCTTAGAAATTTCAGCAGTGGTGGGAAACCAGTGGAGAGTTCTGCATTTGAAGTTACAAGTCCAGCTGGATTTACAGCTGCACTACCACAAGGTAAATTAATGGTGCATGCCACTACTTTCTGCAACTACTTTCTGTCTTTCTGATGTACATCAGGGCTGGCTAGTTGGTTAGTTAACCCACAAGGGGTTAACATAGGCTGTGGGCTCCCACCCACCTGTCACTCCCCTCATTACTCCTGCTGCTGCAGTAGTCAGGGTCTCTGGACATCCCCTCCCGGCCTGGCCAACACACCC
>NW_017729034.1:51207807-51215385 GCF_001723915.1 Gavialis gangeticus
CTTTCTGATGTACATCAGGGCTGGCTAGTTGGTTAGTTAACCCACAAGGGGTTAACATAGGCTGTGGGCTCCCACCCACCTGTCACTCCCCTCATTACTCCTGCTGCTGCAGTAGTCAGGGTCTCTGGACATCCCCTCCCTCCCATGGTTTTTCCCTTCTACCCGTGTCCCTGGGGCAAGGCATCGTGAAAGGGGCTGGGCTGCCTGCATACAACAGGGGGGAGCCAAGCTATGTGCATGGAAAGGGTGGGGGTGGGCTGCTTGCGCAATGTATGATGTGGGGAGGGAAGGGAGGGCTTGCTAAATTGTATTAGTGAGCTGAAACTGTCAGTCCTGCTTCCAAAAAAAAATAGCTAGAATTAACGATATGACTTCAATTCAATGTTGTTAGATGTGCAAACTAATAATTTTTCCAGGCTTATAAAATACTGAATTACTGCTTCAAAATAAATTAAATGTAAACTTTAAAACTGCTGTAGGCTTATGGCATTTTTGTCTTCTCTTAATGTCTCATCCCTGGATCAAAATAGTAAATTTTTGTCAAAATAATGTTTGCGATAAAAGCACCAGTGCAACCTTAACTATGAAGTCACTGTTCATGTACAGTGGGGAATAAACTTCGGCTACAACTATATGAAATAAAAACAACTGTATGATAAGAACAACTTAGTCAGTATATACAAGATAAGCATTCTTTGCTTCCATTCCTCATCTCCTCATTTATAACAATTTCAAATTATATGTAATCTAAATCATAAAAAGTTAGGGTTAGAAGGAACCTCAGGAAGTCATCTAGTCCAACCCCCTGCTCAGCCAGGGCTCTGTCAAGCTGGGCCTTAAACCTCCAAGGACGGAGATTCCGCCACCTCTCTAGGTAACCCATTCCAGTGCTTCATCGCCCCCCTAGTGTGAGTTTTTCCTGATATATCCAACCTAAACTTTCCTTGCTGCCACTTGAGACCATTGCTCCTTGTTTGTCATATGCCACCACTAAGAACAGTCGGTTCCTCTTTGGAACAACCCTTCAGGTACTTGAAAGCTGCTATCGAATCCCCACCTCAGTTTTTTTTGTAGATTAAATAAGCCAAGTTCCCTCAGCCTCTCCCACCTACATCACGTACCCCAGCTCCCAAACCATTTTTGTTCCCCTCTGCTGGACTCTCTCTGACTTGACCACATCCTTTCTGTAGTGGGGGGCCCAAAATTGGACACCAGTACTCTAGTACTGTGAGTAATCATATGGCTCTTTTACATGTGGTCTCACCAGTGCGGAATAGAGGAGAATAAGTACTTCCCTCAATCTGTTGGCAATGCTGCTACTAATGCAACTGTATGCTGTTAGCTTTCTTGGCAACAAGGGCACACTGACTCATTCAGCTTATGGTCCACTGTAACCCCCAGGTCCTTTTCTACAGAGCTGCTGCTTGGTCCCAAGCCTGTAGCAGTGCACTGGATTCTTCCATCCTAAGTGAATGACTTTGCACTTGTCCTTGTTGAATCTCATGAGCTATCTTTTGGCCCAGTCTTCTGATTTGTCTAGGTCACTCTGAATACTAGCCCTACCCACCAGCATATCTACTACTCCCCCCAGCTTGGTGTCATCCATGAGCTTGCTGAGGGTGTACTTCATCTCATCGTCAAGATCATTAATGAATATATTAAACAGAACTGGCCCCAGGACCAACCCTGGGATACTCCACTTAATACCAGATGCCAACTAGACACTGACCCACTGAACCCAATGCTCCAGGCAGCTTTCTATCCACCCTACAGTCCATTCACCCAACCCATGCTTCCTTAGCTTTCTTGTAAGAATGCTGTGGAAGACTGTATCGAAAGCCTTGCTAAAGTTAAGGTATATCACGTTCCCTGCTTTCCCTGCATCCACAGTGGCAGTCATCTCATCATAGAAGGCAATCAGGTTGGTCAGTGATGATTTGCCCTTGGTGAATCCATGCTGACTGTTCCTGATTGCTTTCTACTCCTCCAGGTGCTTAGAAAAAGATTTCTTAAGGACCTGCTCCATGATTTTTCCAGGGACTGAGGTGAGGTGGTTTGTAGTTCCCTGCATTCTCCATCTTCCCCTTCTTAAAGATGAGCACTATATATGCGCCTTTTCAATTGTCTGGGATCTCCCCTGATTTGCCATGAGTTTCCGAAGATAATGGTTAGCAACTCTGCAATCTGCAGTTAGCCAACACCCTCAGCCCCTCTGATGGATTGCATCTGGTCCCATGGACTTGTATGTGTCCAACTGTACATGTCCAGCTTTTCTAAATAGTCCCTAACCTGTTCTTTCACTGAGGGCTTCACCTTCTTTCACCTTCTCCCCAAATGGTGCTGCCCAATGCAGTAGTCTGAGACCTGACCTGGCCAGTGAAGAACAAGGTAAAGAAGGCATTAAGTACTTCAGCCTTTTCTTTCTCATCTGTCACTAGGTTGCCTCCCCCATTCAGTAAGGAATCTACACTTTCCCTGACCTTCCTCTTGTTGCTAAGATACTTGTAGAAATCCTTTTTATCATCTTTCAGGTCCCTCACTAGCTGCAACTCCAGTTGTGCTTTGGCTTCCCTGTTTTCATGCCCAGGCAGTATTTTTATACTTCTCCATAGTCATCTATCCAAGCTTCCACTTCTTGTACGCTTCCTTATTGTGTTTAAGATCACCAAAGAGTTCTCTGCTAAGGCAAGGTGGTCACCTCCCGTACCTGCTATTCTTCCAGCACAATGGGATTATTTGTCTCAGTAAGGTTTCTTTTAATGTACAACGAGCTTTCCTGGACTCCGTTTCCCCCTCAGGCTGGCCTCGCAGGGGATCCTGCCCATTGGTTCCCTGAGTTAATCAGGTTACTTTTCTGAATCTAGGCTCCATGCTCTGCTACTCTCCTCCTTTCTTTCTCTTGTCAAGATCCTGAACTCAGTCATCTCGTGGTCACTGCTGGCCAAGTTGCCATCCTCTTCTTCATCCCACACTAGTTCTTCTGTGTTTATGAACAGCAGGTCAAGAAGAGCGCAGCCCCTAGTTGGTGTCTCCAACACTCGCATCAGCAAGTTGTCTCCAGTGCTCTCCAAAATCTTCCCAAATTGCCTTTGCACTGTTTTATTGCCCTCCAGGCATGTCGGTGATTGAAGTCCCCCATGAAAACCAGGGCCTGTGATCTGGAAATTTCTGCTAGCTGTCTGAAGGAAGTCTCATCTACCTCCATCCTCCTGGTCTGGTGGTCTATAGCAGATGCCTACCACAACATCACCCTTTGTTGCTGTCTCCTATTACCTTAACCCAGAGATGTTCAACAGGCATTGAGCAATCATACTGCTCTTTTGCATACAGTGCAACTCCTCTTCTCCCCTTCTCTGTCCTTCCTGAACAGTTTGTACCCATCCATGACAGTACTCCAGTCATGCGAGCTATCACACCAAGTATCTGTTATTCCAGTTACATGACAGTTCCTTGACTGTGTAAGGACCATTTCTTCCTGCCTGTTTCTCAGGTTCCCTGTGGTCGTGTACTGACACCAGAAGTAACTACTGATTGCCCTACTTTCTTAGTAAGAATGAGAAGACTTCCTCTGTTGCTGCCGCCTCCTTGTGCTTCCTCCAGGTCTCCTGCTTCCCCCCTTACTTCAGGGCTTTCATCTCCCTCCCCCTGCAAACCCTGGTTTAAAGCTCTCCTCACCAGGTTAGCAAGCCTGTCTGCAGAGATGCTTTTTCCTCTCATTAGGTGGATCTTGTGTCTTCCTAGCGTTCCTTCTTGGAACAACATTTACATGGTCAAAGAAGCCGAATCCCTGCTAGCAATACCACCTGCACAGCCATGCATTGATATACATGGCATGCATAATACATTTTTATTTATATGTAGTGTTTAATGCTTAGCTCAGGAATGGCATTACAAATTGGCTCTTCACATATTATTTATTTGCTAGACTGAGGGTTGACTGTCAAAACAGTGACAAGCCTTTCACTTGCAGGATTATAAGATGCTACAGTCTCTTAAGTATCATATAAATGCTAACCATGTCATGCTTTCCCTCATATGCGGTCTACCATCTTCTGGCATTTGCTCTAACAATGTTTTTTAAAACCTGGCTATATTAGGGGTTTTATTTCCGTTGGACATAATTGAAGGGATGAGACATAACAGAGCACAACTTCTAGAATTTGCCATTTGCTTCTGATTATTGCATGACTTGCATGGTTATTTAAGATGAATTCTCATCTTTGAAACAAAAGAAAAACCGTCCTGTGCTGTGAGAATGAAGACCATGAATACAGCAATTAAATTGTTTTAAGCTATATCTAAACTGAATATTCTGCTTTATTATTAAAATGTGAATTTTTATGCCAAAGGAATATGTTCTGTCTTATAGCTGACTTTTAATGTGTGGGTTAAGAGGAAAATTGAGACTCTTATGATTTAAAAAAAAAAAGAGTCCATTTTGCATATCTGTCAGATGGTGAAAAAGAATTGTAGTGCTTCTAGGGAAGGCATTATCTCTAATGCAAAATAGATGTTAAGAATTTTCTTTTTGTTTACTTTCTTAGGAGGTATTGCTTCCAAGGTTAGTGTGCCACAGTTAATGGGCTCTCAGGAACGGCGTTGCAAAAGCCTACCTGCATCTCCTACTTCCTCACCACAAATGCATCCAAAAAGGCTAACTGGGAGTTTGGGCAAGAATATTGATCACCTGCAGGAAGCTGGAGGAGGAAGGACTAATCTACAGGAAAAAATCACTTTAATGGAAAGTTCTGAAACCTTAAAAAGGGTGCAGGAGGAACTTTTTATCAGCAGCTGTGAGTCTGCGAAAACAGTTTGTGATTCAGAGTTAACATCTGCTGAAATATTTGTTGACATTCCAAAAGAAGAAGAACTGTCTGCTAATGCACCTGACAGCAAAGAAGCTAATGCAGATCTGAAACCTAATGAGGATGGTGGTGATACTGAATCAACATTGCGCCGTCCTGACCATCTGAAGGGGCTGCCTTCATTTCAGAAAAGTCAAAATAATTTCCCAGGCTTGGGTTTAGCATTTTCTGCTCATAGTGGGCCATCAACCATGTCTCGCTGGCCGAGCCTGACAGACAAGAATGTGCCTCCTGAAGACTGGGAAGGTCTTAACTTTTCTTCAGTCAGTGAGCAGACCCTTAAAAAATCTGAAAGCCTTGATGATAGGTATGCATATCATATTAGAAAATGAGTAGACTTAACATTGAAAAAATATTCTTTGTACTGTAACTTCTGCAATAGCATTAAATGCTTTTAGTGGATGTTCTCCAAATATTTGGTGGATGCCAGGATGGACATTGAATAGGTGATAGATCACTACAGATGTCTGGTTCAATGCTCTCCTTCTATAGCATACACTTTTGCCACTGTCAGAGAGCGAATACTAAGCTAGAAGGATCATTGGTCTGATGCAGTATGACACTTCTTATGGTCTTAAGTTTGTCTGAAAAGAAGTCTAGCAGATATCGTATATATTATGTTTTAAACTATCAGTAGTCTGTCAGATTACTTGTAATACAAATTGTGCTTTATTTTGCTTGCGTATCCTTAAGGCAGTAATTCTCAACCAGGCTGAAAGCTAAGAGCTGGCATTTTCTGAAGTGTGCCTTGAGTCTTATGAGGTTGAGAACAACTGGCTTAAGGTCTAGAATTGTCTGTGTTTACAGGGTACCCAACACAATTGGGCCCTGAACTCATTTGATGCCTTGAGGCACTATTATCATAGCAGTCTGCTCATATTGCCCTCCACTGATTTTATATAGGCAAAGCAGTGCTGCAAGAAATAGAATGAGAGAACAGTAGTGAGGGGATTGTGGGGAAATGCCTTTTGTTAGTCATCAGCCAGTGTTGTCGTAGGAACAGGCTAGTATTTACAGCAGTGGGAAATTCAATAACTGTAGCAGTAACACACACTTCTCTGTTTTCAGGTCCACAGAAGATTTTCTTGTGCTTATATGTTGTGGTTTATATGACCTCTTGCGTGGAGTACTTTTAATCCTGCCTGATATCATGCTAGAAGATGTGATGGACAAATTTATTCAGCCTGATACTCTTATAGTTCTTGTGAACCATCCATCACCTCTCATACAACAAGGAGTCATTAAAGTAGGAATACATAAAATTTTAAAGTTCTAAAGCTAAGACTATTACAAACGACCTCATTTGTGCAAATATAACTTTGAACTAAGTTGTTCTTTAATATTCACATTTTTAGAAATAAGTCTTATTTTTGCTTTAATCCTCTAAATGTATACACTATAAAAATGGAGTTGATTTGCATCTAAACTTTTAAGAAATTTTTTGGAGAAGAAATTTAATGTTTTCTATATACATCAATCATTAATAGAGAGTCTAAGTCTACATTATGTACTTTAGTTAAAGTTAGGGATAACAAAACAAATACAAGACCATCATGATGGGAATAAAAGAAACTTGTAAAATGTGATCAGCATTATAGGAAAATGATCATCCTTCAATCTGCTTAGTGCATAAAAATATTTATAAAAATTGCTAGCGAAACTCTCATATTTCTTTGGGTATTCATTACCAATCTGTCAGTCATGAACTGCTTTTTCACCTGGACTTCCCATTAAAGTGAACCAGGCTGTTTCCTGAGCATGAAATTCAAGATTCAAGCTAACTTCAGTAGTTTTATTCTAATTATGAAGGAGAACTTTGTGCTTAAGGCACGTCTAGGGTAGTATTTGCTTTACATTTGTGAAGGGAGATTTGAGAGGAGATTTAAAAAGTAGCAACACTACAAAAAAATCAAATCGTAACAATGTAGATATAAATTTTTAATCTAAAATAGACTCTCTTTTTTTTTTTTTTAAAGCCAGCTTTTCATTTACCTGATGAATCTTTTATTTTGTGTTCCTTACAATAGGTGATGCTATAGTGTAAACTCCTAAAATAAAGTTTTTGCTCTTGAATGTAATGAAATCAGTGGAAATTGCAAGCCCAGTTGGAAGAATTTGACCATTAATTTGGAGTCTGAAAAGACTCTGAAGTTTGACTTTCTTTCCCAAGCAGTACAATAGAGGAACTTTTTAACTTCCAAGAAAATAAATCGCCCAAATATTTAATCTTGAATCAAAACTATGTATTTCTCTCTCTAGTTTTTAGATGCATATTTCAACAGAGCAACTAGGGAACAAAAGGAGAAGTTCTTAAAGAATCGTGGCTTCTCTTTGCTAGCCAACCAATTGTATCTTCACCAAGGAACTCAAGAGGTTGTTGAGTGCTTTTTGGAAATGCTCTTTGGCCGTTCTCTTGGCCTGGATGAAGAGTAAGTACTGTCTTCTAAAAACATTCAATAAATATGCAGCTTTTTCTTTAAGAAAAGATTAAGTTGTCTGTATGGTAAGGACATAATTGCTTTTGGGAAGTTCCCCTACCTCCCCTTAACCCCCAGTAACAGACAGCTCTGCAAACAGCACATTACGAAAATGTTATAAAAATATTTGCCTGCAAGTTGAATTATTTTCTTTAAAGTTTCAATAACTTCATTTTAATTAAAAAAAAAATGGTAAAAGGGTTGCACTGTATTTACTGAAATTGTAGGCTACTGTA
>NW_017729034.1:51220385-51231562 GCF_001723915.1 Gavialis gangeticus
AAAAAAATGGTAAAAGGGTTGCACTGTATTTACTGAAATTGTAGGCTACTGTATAACTGATATGGGTGTGCAAAATGGGCCATATGCAATTCGGCTTCGGACCGAATCGGGGACGGTGATTCAATTTGTTGATTCGGATCACATCCCCAATTCAATTCAGCCAAATCTGAAGAATTGATGCTGATTCAGAGAATCAGTGACTTGGCCATAGACACAGCTTTAAATGTTTTTTCTGCATACCTCAAGGTACCAGGCGTGGCATGTGAACACTCTGATACTGGGGTGGATGGAGCTGTCCCACAGGAGCGTGGGAGGGGGGGGCCCGTGTGCTCGGCGGCAAACCGGAAGTGGAACAAAAGTACTTCCATTCCACTTCCGGGTCCACCGCCAAGCACGCTGGGGGCCCCCTTGCACCCTCCTGGCTCAGCAATTGGCCGCGGGAGGACCCTGGGTGCCCCCCCAGACCCAGAAGGCACCAGTTGCCAAGCTGGGGGAATGTATGGGGGGGGCCCCCAGTGTTCTTCCCAGCAAACCTGGAAGTGCTTCCAGTCCACTTTCGGGTCTGCTGCCGAGCATGCTGGAGACCCCACTGCGCTCCTGTGGAATGCTCTGTCTGCCCCAGCATCTCGGCATTCACAAGTCACCTGGTACCTTGAGGTATGTAGAAAAAACATTTAAAGCTATGTCTATATCTGAATTGTCATATCTTTCTGAATCTCTCCAAATACATTTAGAGGGCTCCGATTCGATTTGAAGAGATTAAAGGGTCTCCTGATTCAATTCAGTTTCAGAGATTCGGCCACTGAATCGGACCAAATCTCTGCTGAATCAAATCAGCAACCGAAGCTTCACATAGCCCTAACAGCTGAAACCTGTTTCACTCGCATCTCCTTCTCAGGATTGGATATCCCGTATGCATGCTCACTTGCAAAGACTTCAGCATCTTTGGCATTTACCATAATCAATTTAGCCCCTCCAGTACTACTTTGTGGGCTTATATTAGGCATAGAGCTAAATTAATATCTCAAATACCACTCCAGCCCCTGCTTACAAAGCTGTGATAACTAGTTGGTAAAGATTTCAGTCCTAGCAGCTACCCTGGCCTGTAATTAAGGCCAAATGCCCAGGTTTTCTTTAGAGCCAGCCTCACAACCTTTAGTACATTTTTTTCTACTGAAAGAAGAAGGGACCCTGCTGGTAGTCAGGAAAGGAAATCACTTTTCAAGCAGGCTGTTCTGCTGAAGGGTTGAATGGCCTTTCTCTCTGTTTAGTCAGTTAGGCTCCACAATGTTTACGAAGATCTTATCAGAATTAGAGGGTCTCTATATAGTATAATCAAGTGCCCACAATTGGCAAAAAGCTCTTACTTCAGTTGCCTTCCATAGAAGTATGGAAACCATACTTTGGCTTCTATGTATATCTCTCACCCAGTAGAGCATTGCTTTCTTACATCAAGCTTTTAAAAATACCAGTTTTCATACAGCAGCCTCCCCCTCATCTCTCTTTCCCCTCTCCCCAACTCCCCCAAGGAAAGAGGACTTCTCTCCAAAAGGAATTAAAGAAAGGAAGACCCAAAGACAGCTCTCATGGCTGCAAGACGCGTTAGTGCTCTGCTGTGTTGCTTAATCAAATCTTTGTGGTGATGTGGTACAAATGATACCTTTATAAGAATGATCCAATCTCCTTATCCATTATGCAATAGACAAGGACTGTAGTGATGTTGTTCACTTCAATGCCACAAGCCAAATGAGATTTCTTTCCCAGATTTAATTTATTTTTTCAGTCATAATGGATCCAGTGCATCAAAGCCTCCTCTTGGTCAGTGTATTATTTTATTAAAGCAAGGCCATATTTTATTTCATAAGTGCCCCTGCCAGTTCCAATGTTTATTACTGGAAACGGGTTGAGTAATAACTTGCTGCGCCAGTGGGTTTTTAATAGAAGTTGAAATTTAGATTTACGCTGTACTTTCTAAATGGAACAAAAATTATTTTAAAAATCAAGTTTGAAATTCCTTTTTAAGGGGTCTCATTCTCTGTAAATCTTTTTCACTTTATGTAGTTGTTACTGCATTTAACAGTGGTACTGCCATTAATATGAAATGACCATGGAAATTGTTCCTATGTTCCTTTGCCAAGACGTCGATGTTTGTTTGTATAGACTCTACTTGATATTGATGTTGTGATAATCCTTAAAGACATGGTGTATGTCTTATTTTACATCTGTTCTAATAGATTTGATCTGGAAGATGTGAAAAATGCTGGACTTTTTCAGAAATGGTGCATCATTCCTGTTTTGGGACTTATAGAAAACTCTCTGTATGATAATGTACTGCTGCATAATTCCTTCTGTCTTCTGCTGCAAATCATAAATTCCTGCTCTAAAGTGGCAGACATGCTGCTTGATAATGGTTTGTTGTATGTCCTGTGTAATACATTAGCAGCACTCAATGGACTGGAACAAAAGTAAGTGTTTTATTTATAAAACTTCAGACTTGTTCCAAAAAAAATTTAAGAATTTTAAATATGAACTTCAGCATATTGTATAGACTTCTGATTCCTGTGAATTTAACAGATCAAAATCCTTAAATGTCAGAAGTTTATTGTATAGTCTGAAACTTCAAGATATTTGTCAACTTCATGTACTGTAATTATGTTGGACTATTTTCCAAATTTTGCTTTGGTTATTCAGGCTATTTTTTTCCTTTGGCTATTCAACTTTTTCAGGAACTATAAAACTAGGTACAATTACTTGTTTGTAATATGAGGGGTTTTTCTAGTCTAGTATTTGGGAATGAATGAAAAGTACTTGATTTTGTAACAAATATGGAAGTCAGTTGTACAAATAATTTTCTGTAGTCGTGTTGTATATCACTTAAATGGTTCTAGTTGTAATAACTAAAACTGACTTTATTTACAGCATTCCCTTGAATGACTACAAGCTACTTGCATGTGATATTCAACAGTTACTAGTCGCAGTCACAATCCATGCCTGTAGTTCTTCAGGATCTCAGTACTTTCGTGTTGTCGAAGATCTTATTGTATTATTGGGACATCTTCAGAATAGTAAAAATGAGAGGACACAAAGTAAGTCAGGAACTCTTTTGCCTTTTTTCTCAGATCTTGTGGGAGATAGGGGAGGGGGGAGTAAGATAACAGTAAAATTTCAAAGTGGATACTCCAGTCACAAAATTGATTTTGATTTTCTGGTATGGACCTTAAGTTATAGTTGTATGGGGTATAGTTAGGGATCTGTATTGTGGTTTGCAGTTAGTTACTACTAATTCAGGTGAGTAGTAACTGAAATTCTACTTGTACTTTTTACTACTTTTGATGCACTAAAATGAAGTACTCAGGGGTTCTATTTTCTCCCAAAAAAAAAATAAATAAATAAACGACCAGATTTTAGTCTTGAGGGTTCTATCTTGGTTTATTTCCTCTTTGTTTTGTATGCTTTGGTTTGAATACTATGGCACACACATGATATTGAGCCAATTTTTGTAGATGACGTTCTTAGTATCCAAAAATGCATAGCCTCTCATATTACAGATATATGGGGACATTGTAACTGTGTATTTTTAAAATGTCTCCTTTTTGAAGACTCCTTAAAATATCAGCATCAAGATTCATTAAAAGTTACTAGCGTCTCGGATACTTTGCAATACTTCATAGAAATATGGATAGAGAAAATGCTAACATTTGGGTTACTTATGTAGTTACCTTAAGGAAAATTTCACGTGTTCATTATTCATTTTATAGATATGGCAATTACACTGCAGTTCAGAGTTCTTCATGCAGCTATTGAATTAATAAAAACTACAGCAAACCAAGATTCTCAGGAACAGGCCAACTCTCTACATTTACCTGCTACCTGCCATCATGCAATGTTACAGAAACGTAAAAGCATTGCTGGTGAGTGGCAGTACTATAGTGTGTTGTGATTTTTGTTTTTGGAATTGCTCTGCTCTCCCTTGGAATAGAGTTAATGACATTTATCTAAGTTGATATTTAGGCAATAGCTTTCTTTCTGTGACTGTTTTGTAATAATACATCAATTGTTTATATGGTTATGTATCTCTTGGGAAACTTTCATAACTAATATATTTATAGCTTAGCAAAAAACAGCGTTGGAAATAAGGTGCATCTTATTTGGAAATCTATGAAAAAATCATTTTAAAAGTCAAATACAAGCTTCAGAGTAGTGGGGAAACTTGTACTATTTTTATAGAAAAAGTATCATTTGTGTGTGTTGGAGAGGGAGTAGATTGCAATAACATTTTCTGCACCCCAATAACTTTATACTATATCATTCCAGAAACTGTATTCAGCCCTGCTTTGAACAGAATCTTAAGTCATGAGGTTGTTCCCTACATGCAGCGTAGTAGGTGTGGGGAGGTGGGAGGAACCCACATTTTCGGGATCTCGCACAGAAAAAATAGGAAAATAGCTAGGAATATAACATTAATTCAGAACCCTGTCAATATTGTATTGCAGTTAGTCTTAATTAAATGATCAAATCTTTTTCCACACAGGACCATATGGTTATATATTTAAAGACTGTTTCATACTGCTTTTTTCACAGGGGTGGTCTATAACGCTGACATTTCTTAACCTTTGGTGTATGAAACTTCTGCAACCCTAACATTTTAAAATACTTTTTAGAAGTATTTAATCTACAGGAACTTTGAATGTGCAACTTCCTAGATTCTGTGGCCACTTTCCCCTCCACCAGAAGGTTTTTTGGTTTAGGCTTAGGCTTATCTGCAATGTGTGGTTCACCAACAGTGTTTGGACTTTTTAAATCCACTACACAAGAAGTGCTCTTTTCACTTTTGAAGTAGCATTTGGTAGGGTGGTGTTACCTTCTGGATCAAGCACCTGGGGTATGAGATTTATGCCTTTTCAGAGTTTCGTAGCTACTTGTTGATAGAGGATTGTAGCAAGGACCCCAGGGTTCACTTTCCAGATCCTAACTGAGTTTGCTCCTAGGGCCTATGAACCTACCTAGCCTGGATCCTCAGTTTCTGGCCTACTCTACTTCTATCATACTCAATGCCCTCACTCATTTTTTCTGTTCTCTGCTTTCTAATTAGGTAGCCTTCTCTTTCATTCACCCACCAATAGAGAGAGCACTGAGCTGGAGAGAATTGCTCAGTTCCTCTGCTAACACTGCAGCAGCCCCTGCCTGATCAGAGGAACAATTGCAGTAAAAGTACTGTTTTGCTCCTACAGCCAATAGTGGCACGTGCTCGTTGAAGACTGACTCTCGATAATTTTATCTGCTAAATTCTGTCTCTATTGAGCACGTGCAAACTGATTTAGAAGAAAAATTTCATTAGAATACAAAAAGGCACACACCCGATAGTGGGTGATATCCCTGTTGTCAAGTTGTAGGTCCAGTCTTCAAATCAATGAAGAAAAATAAAGAAAATATATTTTGCCCATATTAATCTTGTTCCTAGAAACATAGTCAAACCACTTTAGCAGAAGCTTCTGGCATGGGATGAGGGACATAATCAGTTTCAGTGATCATTTTATATGTTTTGGGATTCTTCTGTCTGGAAAATGTTTTCCTAAATCAAGGCTGTCATTTATATATGTGTAAGACTTAACTTGAGACAACTCATCAGCTATGTTTTTTGTTAATTGTTTAAAACAAGGTTCAATTGCAATGAAAGATTCCATTATTCCTCATCTACCAAGACGACATGTCTATTCGTATGGTCAGTTTCTAGCGACCCCCTCCTTCAGTTTGTTAAATCTGGAACTACCCGTACAGTTTCCCACCGGATCCACTTCATATACATTCCTTCCAGCAGCAGGTGCAGTAACGGTGATAGTGATGCCTACCAATGCATCCTAAAAAAAACATTTCACAAAAAAATGTTTCTGCAGGATTAGCTTGGTAAAAGTGCATCTATCAAAATAGATCAGTATGCACCCAGTGTGTTTGAGCTGTTAATATGCCTTGCTAATTCCCGGTTCGTATGGCTAGAAACTATTTTTCTAACAGCATGCTAGAGTAAGAACAAATAATATGATGAGTAATATATTGACGCTGTAAGAGCAAGGTAACAAAAAACGGTGAAAATCCAGAAACTATTTTGTACTGTGAACACTTTTTTAAATTACATCAGTTTATATAATCTAAAATGCAAAATTACAGATTTTTTTTTTTAAAAGATGTCTTTACAGCTTTGTTGCAAACTCTTTACTGGATTACGTATTACTGTTTCTTTGATTTCATATGCATCTTATTTTCAACAGGAAAAAATTTACACTTACATTTAAAAAAACCAAACAAACAAACCCAGAACCCTGACAACTTTGGCATTCCAATTCCCTTTAAACTAATATTTCGGTTATCTTTCTTTCTAACAGTAGCTTTCTGAATGTAAGCTGTTGATGAATCTAACTTACAAATGACGTGACTTTTTCCTTAGACTGATTATTAATATTTCTGCCTCAGGTTCCAGAAAACTTTCCATTGCTCAGTCTGATACGCTGCTGATGAAAATGCGTTCAGTAGCAAGTGATGAACTCAATATGATGATACAGCGGAGAATGAGCCAAGAGAATCCAGTCAGAGCTACTGAAACTGAGTTTGTGCAGAGGTTACAGAGACTAACTGTTCTAGCTGTTAACAGGCTCATTTATCTAGGTAGGAACAAAAAAATTACTTTTATATTCATACTTGCATTGACAGTGCCAGCATTTTGTTGCATTAAAAAAAATGATTCATGTTCTCTTACTGGTTCATTGTAAGTTTGAAGGAACAGAGAGCAGGAGTTTTTCCAGATTTATGATTCATTTGGATTAATTAGCTGTTTTTTGTGGAGTTTTTTTCCAAATCTTCCCTGCTATCATCAGTGTTTGACTTTTGCTTCATGAATTAAATCCTCGACAGTTGGATTGGATTCAATTTCATTCTGTCTGTACCCATCTATTTCATTTACCAAGACTCTCTAGCTATATGAGGCTTTTTAATAGAACAAGTCTGAGAATATTACCATATGGGTGTAAACCAATTTATTTGTCCTGGGTCACAATAGGAGGAACACAGTCACTTATACACGGTAGCCTTTCCAAGCTGCATTACTACTCCTCTAGTAGGTACCTTCTTCCAGTAAGTAGCTAGGGAGAGCAGACAGCCTGACAAGCTTGTCCCTGGAATGACCCAGAGTAACCTTACAGAGTCACACCAGGTTTGGGATGTGGGGGAACTGTTAGCACACTTAATCTGGTATGCTTCACAGGTACTTGAAGCAGGACAAAGAATCTGAACTCCTGTAGGGCACAGAGACAAAAGGCTTTCTTGGAGGAGAAATACAGCATCTGCTTATAGCCTATAAAGTCCTTCCCCAATCCTCAACATTGGGGGTTCAACTGATGCCCTGTGGCTGCAAATGACCTGTGAATGGTAAAATTGTGGCCTGCAGGGCTTGTCAAGCATGGTCCTGGAGCTGCTGTGTTGATATGGTTCCAGAACCCCACCACTACTGCTTTTCCCATGGCTTCCTTCCCTACCCTGTCCCCCAAAACCATTGCCTACAGCAGGGGAGGGCAATTATTTCAGGCAGAGGGCCGCTTGATGAGTTTTGGTGAGCTGTCAAGGGCCGCATGAGTAGCCCCACCCCTTCAGTTGCCCCATCCCCTGGTCACCATCTTGGGACCAGAAGTCCCGCCCCATAACCCCTGACCTTTGCCACTGGACATCCCTCCCCTTGCCCCTGGAAGTACGCCTTTTGGAAAGGTGGCCTTGGAACCTGACCCCTCCCACAAGCAAGGACGCAGCCCACCCCATCAGGTCCCAGGCCTCAAAAGCTGGCCAACCCCCCACACCCATCACTGGTGCCAGCATGACCTGGTCCTGACCCAGCCCAGGTCCCCTCGCCAGCATGGCACTCTCTCCAGTGCTGTAGGACCTCTCCTGTCCCAAGCCACAGGGGGTTCAGCCACAGCTTTCCCTCCCCAGTGCAGCCCGGCCAACCCATCCCATCCCCTATCAAGCAGTGCCTTCCCCACATGCTGCTGCACTTTCCCCTTACCTGTGCCCAGCTGGTCCCAAAAAGCGGGACGCTGCACTGCCACTTCTGCTGGCCAGTGCCAACCCAGCTGGGCCCTGTTCCCAGCAGCACATGGGAAGCTGGCTTCAGCCACATACTGCTCCAGATGAGACGGACCCCGCCAGGTCGGCACCGGCCAGGAAAAGCGGCATGCAGCTGAAGTTAGCTTCCCGTGTGCTGCCGGGGATGGGAGGAGCCTGGCTGGGTCTGCACCAGTGAGCAGAAGCAACAGCAGAGCTTTGTGCCATTTGGGACTGACCAGTGCAGGTAGGGGGAAAATGCAGCTGAGCCCCTACCACTCTGGCTGGGCTCGTCCCAGCCTGAGTGGCACACGGCTCTGCCATTGCTTCTGCCAGCCAGTGCAGACCTGGCCAGGGTCCTCCCATCCCCAGCAGCACATGGGAAGCCGGCTTCAGCTGCATGCCGTTTTTCCTGGCTGGTGCCAACCCGGCTGGATCCATCCCATTTGGAGCAGCATGCAGCTGAAGCCAGCTTTCCAAGTGCTGCTGGAGACGGGAGGAGCCCAGCTCGGTTGGCAGCGGCCAGCAGAAGCAGCAGCAAAGCCATGTGCCACTCAGGACTGACCGGCACAGGTAGGGGGAAAATGTAGCTGAGCTGTGGCCCAGCTCGTCCCATCCCGTCCCAAGTGGCACACAGCTCCACCACTATTTCTTTTCCCTGGTGCTGACTGGACTGGAGTTGCGGCCCAGCTGCTGCTGCTTTCCCTCCCCAGTGCCAGCCCAGCCTGACCCCGCACAGCCTGAGTGGCACGGCACAGCATGGGGAAAGCCTGCCCAGCAGCCACTTTCCTGGGCTTACCTGCAGGGCAGGGCCCTTTCCAGTCCCGTGTAGCAAAGCAGAAGCTGCCCAGACACAGTTTCCTCTCACTGGTGCCACAGGTTCTGGGCCAGCCCCCCCCACCCCTCTCAAGTTGCAAATGTGGTCTGAACCAGGGTGGGGCAAGGCCAGCTGGGGTAGGCTGAGGTCAGGGTTCGTTGTCTTGCAACCAGAACCCAAGTAAACAGCCTGAGGTGCTGCTGGAAGCTTTTAGAGAGGCAGCCACGATTACCTGGGTTTTGAAGGGGCTCCGTGGGCTGGAGGGAAGTGCTTGGTGGGCCAAATCTGGCCCGCAGGCTGTATTTTGCCCACCCCTGGCCTACAGCCAAATATGCTCTTGGCAACTAAAATCAGCAGCAGGGGAAAAGCATGGATCAGCAGCAGTGGTGTTCATCCCCCTGGGTTCTGAAATCAGGCCATGCAGTGGATCCAGATCCAGCCTGTCAGAGCAAGTGATTTTGACACCCCTTCTTTACATGTCGCTATATCCAGGCACTCCGTGTACCCAGTCAGCAGTTTACTCAGGCCTTTCAGGTCCTAATGCCTCCACTTAATTGTAATAATCTTTGGGGCTAGAGGTTGAGTACCTGCATTTCAGCTTCCTAGTATGGCCAGCCACTTTCTCAGTCCCTGTCCCTCAGGGTTGACTGGAAGGTTCCACTGTTCCAATCAGTGGAAAAGCAGGGTCTTCAGAAGTGACAGCCCTGCTCCCACCAGCAAGAGCCTGGCCTGCTGGCAAAATTGAGCAGTGCTGATTTCCAAGTTGCATTGAATTGCTTAAAATTAAGAACTGCATTATTGCATTAACATGCATTAAGGAACCTTAAAATCAGAAATCTAGTGCATATGGCCTACTGCTATTAGTCATATGTTTTTTATGTTTCTGTGAATTTCGTGAATATTCATTTATGAGGGTCTCATGTTCTTTTTCTACTCTGTGAAACTTCAAACATATGGGAGTTGTGTATGTGGAACACCTACAGAATTGAGCTTTATTTATTTATTAGCCCTAAATATTGAGCCTAGATGAGTGACTTGTTTAGCTTTTTATCTACAAACTAGTGAATGTTCATATATGTACTGTATTGTACAGCTGAATGGGTTTAATTACAAGAACAGCATGGTTAGAATGGTCTAAGATGAAATTGCTCTATTTGTGCTTTTTAAAATTTTAAGAATCTACTCAGGATTGCCTTTATGTACTGGGTGCACCAGAGACCACAATCCAAAGCAGACTTTCAGCATCTCAGTTGGAAGCATCTGAAGAGGAAGAGCACCGAGAGCTGCCTAATGATACAAATCCTTTTCTGAAAGAAATGATCAAAATACTAATTGAGGGGATCAAAGTATCTATTGTAAGTAACAGGAGAGCAGGTGCATATTATATTGCATTTCTTAAGACACATCCATTATGAAAAGTTTTTGACATACATTTGTTTCTATTCATAAATACTGAGGTTGCTGCATTTCAAGATGCATCCCAGGTATTAGAAAAGGTGCATATAATTTCCATGTCACTAAGTAGTTATTTAAAAGAATGCATCCTGACACTAGATATCTCTTCTTACTGTATGCTCTATGCTACAGATGAAGGAAAAACTGCCTACAGTCTGTGCCAATATGACCTAAAAGAAAAATTCCCTCCTAACCTCAAATCCAGTCACTTGGAATGGCCCTGAACAGAAGAGTAATACCCACCAGTCAGGAACCCTGAGTTTTCTAAGTACTGCCAGGCCAATCGGTGTACCCCAATCAGAAAATAAATCAATCTATTCTAGTCCTAATGCTTCAGGGAAAGGTGAAAAAATTCCCCAGAAGTTAGTTAGTATTTATGGGAGCAAAGGGAATCCTTGTCTGGCCCCTATTAGCAACAACCCTTAAGAGTAGGTTTTTCAGACACCTTCTGCAAAAAGCTGTGTTTAGGGCATGCGTGTCTCTTTGAGTTTTGTTTTTTGTTTCGCTTTTTTTAATGTATCCCTTCCAGCTACCTGCAGTCTAGCTTTTCGTGCTGACCAGGTCATTCAGAAGTGACTTGCAACAAATTAAATAAAAATAGCGTTGGTTTCTTTTTGTTGCTTTGATTTACATAGAAGCAAAGTTGTTTGTTTTTTAACTTCAGAAACATTGGGAATGTCAAATCTGGCCTTCTGAGGCTTTGTTAGAGGACATCTTCAGACGTCTTGGAAAAATTGGTTTCTTCCAACACCATGACAAAAGTCTGCTTTTCAAATTTTTTTTTTTTTTACAGAGGCTTTATTTTTCATAATGTTTGTTT
>NW_017729034.1:51236562-51238788 GCF_001723915.1 Gavialis gangeticus
ACATCTTCAGAGGTCTTGGAAAAATTGGTTTCTTCCAACACCATGACAAAAGTCTGCTTTTCAAATTTTTTTTTTTTTACAGAGGCTTTATTTTTCATAATGTTTGTTTTTGATGGTTAAGGTTGACTATTTTAAGTTGTCTGCATGAAAATCTCCTCACTGGGTCCTTTTGTGTCCTTGGTGGTTAATGCTTTACTAAATGAAACATCCTGATCCTCAAGCTGAATTTCTGATATTTGGAGAGAAGGAAGGCAGTTTTAGGTTGTTTTTGCCATAACTGGCACAGATCCCAGCTTTCTCCTTTGAAGGGTCCCCTTGACTTGTAGAATAGTCAGTAATTTGAAACTTATTCCTTCAATCACATTTTCTTCCAAATCTTCTGTATTCTTTCCTGTTTCTTTTTGCTTTTGGAAGCTTCTGACTGAACTTTTGATGTTATGCTGTTGTATAAAATGATCAGAAAAAATCCTGTTACTGGGAGGAAAAAAATCTCTTCTTGGTTTAGAGTACGAGCAGAATGAGCACTCCCAGGCACCAGTGGAAGAGAGTCCTCTGGTCATGTAAAGATACGTTCCGTACGCAACTTGGAAGACTCCTCGTGAATGTTTTGTCCCCAGCAAGACCCTTGCAGGAAAGAAAACTAGCTTTGGACATAGTGTGTGAAACAAACCACCAGGAGATTTTGCGAGACTGTCTGAGTCCAACTTTACATGTAAGCAGAACATAAAAAAGCCTTGTAACTCTTGAACACAAACTTCTGTTTTACGTTACAAAATTGTTTTATTTTTTGCTGTTTCATGTTCAAATATGTCTCTGCAGAAAATGAGGATATTACTGACAGGAGAGTTTATTAATTTCAATATTGTAGAATTTGGATAAGGGTGTTGAAGGTAATCTGAAAAAAGAAGGGACAAGATAGATATGGCCTAAGAAAACGCATAAAGATAGCTTATGCTGGTGTTTGAACTGAATTTACTGGAATTCTTAAACTGAATGCTAAAACCGTAATTTAAATTATACTTTTTTTTAAAGAAGTTTTCAACCAGTATCGTTCTAAACTCTCTTCTGAAGATTTTCTTAAAGTGGAATTTGAAATTAGTGGTATACTCCCTATGGATGGAAATACCGTTACATTGCCAGGTTTGATGAGAGTGCAAAGTTCCTTTGGCTACATTGTCACAGTTTCCATATTTGATGTTTCACTGAATATAATTAACAGGCTGAAGGTTGAATCTGAAATTACATCCATTTAGAATGGTGTTTTTTAGGAAATATGTCTACATCCCAGGTACTGAGCCATAGTAGAACTGAGAGTCTCTAAAGTAAAGGAAGGTCATCAAGGATCAACAAACTTTTATGTATTTCTGATCATGTGCAAGTTTCCAGTGTGGACATAAGATCCCAATAAAGTTTAAGGATGCAGGGAGAAGACTAATTCAGCAATGATGGCTTAGGTTGGGAGCCCCTATGCTGAATACAGAAAGTTTACTCACTTACACTTTTTTCCTCTCAATTCTGACTATGGTCAGTTGTGCAAGTGCCAAAATCTTGGGCACATAAAACTTGAGATCTCTGGTACCCATGTCCTGAAATAAGCACAAGGCCCGAAAGAAGTGAAACTGAACACTGCAAATATAACAAGAAATTCTCATTTAGCTTTCCAAGGGCCTCAACCATGCTTAGGAAATTTGCCTTTATTTAAGGGTTAAACTCTGGAGGCTTTTCTGCCCATGATTTTTGTCTGTTAATACAAAAAATGAGTTTTCTCCATATTTCTTGGGATTTCAGCAAATTAAGAGTGGGAAAATCCAGAAATATCACCAAAATTAGCAGAGAAGACCTGCACTAGAAAAAATAATTCAGTAAAAACATATAGCTTTTTAAGTGAGTGCTTAGGGTTCTGTTGTCCAATATTGAGAATGACTGACTACTTTCTTATTCTCCTCTAGCATGGACCTAAATTAGCCCTCTATTTGTATGACTTAATGCATGATCACAAGGATGAATTGACGGAAGAAGAACAAGAATCAGCAAGAACATTTGTAGATGCATTGAAATCTTGTGGGTATAAAAGCATTCCTTCCACTGCACTGCTAAAACCAGACATCATTAAAGCTATGAAAGAGGTATGGGTAAAGAAGTATTACTTTAAAAAAAAAAAAAATCAGTCTTCATTATGTTGTTTTAGATAGCTTACAATTAAAAAAAAAAAAAAAAAAAATGAAA
>NW_017729034.1:51238844-51242401 GCF_001723915.1 Gavialis gangeticus
AAAAAAAAATGCAAGCCAGTTTATAGTGGTTTATGATAATTTTCAAAACATGAACCACTTAAACTTTTCTGTCTTGGCAGGGGAGCGTTCCTAAAACAGAAAACTAATGCTGTGTGGTTTAAATCACTTCAATAGGTGAGACGAGAAGACATGAGTGGGCAGACCTTTCTCTGAGAGCAGTGGCTTGTTTAATTTGTTTTAGATGCAATGTTTTAATAAATCGGGTATAGAACACTCAAGCTGACTAGGCGAGCAAAAATCTATACTTTTCTAGTTTTAAAATAACCCTCTTTCTTTCAGGATCAAAAAAAGTATGAGGCAGAAGAAGGTGTGAACAAAGCTGCTTGGGAGAAGACTATGACTAACAATCGGCAAAAGTATGTGCCTTTATTAAAAGGGCTGTAGGATCTTTGTAAGAGTTCTTTGTTCCACACAGCTCATTGCAAAATGCCACATATACTTTATAGAAGAGTTTAAAATTAACAAAAATGGAAAGTTTATTACACTAATTAAAATGGCTTGATTGTAGGTATACACATTCTGATAGCTTTCACTAATTTTAGAGCAGTATTATTTAAATTTCAGAGCATTACATTGTTTATTTAGTACAATTTTTAAAAAGGAAAAAAACCTAAGTAAATTAGTTCTTTTCAATTAAAAAATAACTATTGTATTTGTCACAATGGCTTTCTCTACATGTGAACCTTGTAATTAAGAGTATGGCACATGTCATTGTAATCAGACATGATTAACCCACTACTCTGCTATATTTGTCTTACCATTTTGTAAACTCTTATAAGCTTTGTAGATTCCTGCTGATTTGATATAACTTAATTTTAAGTCTCTTGTTATAAACTAATGGGATCTTTGCAGTAGTCATAAAATCATTTAGCTGTTTTTCCCATTTTGTGTCTGGAATATATCTTACATGCCCAAATATGTTTGGCCAAACTAAAAAGCTTTTTATCTCATGTGTAAAAACTTTAGCCAGGCAAAAGACTGCCTTGCAAATCCTGTTACACATCAGCAAGACAGCTTCTACATACAGTTGTGAAATCTTAAGTCAGCTTGAGGTCAGTCTTGTCAGGCAAGATTTGTTTAATGAATTTGTAGATGAGGAGTGGCTAACCTGCAGCACAGTTGCCACAGTGGTACAGGCAGCCCCTGTGTGTGACATGCAGCAGATTAGGGAGCAGACAAGTAAGACAGCACCAGGTAGGGCAGAAACAGAAAGCAAAGCAACACATTGGACAAGAAAAAAGCGACAGATTGGACAAGGAAAAAAAAAGCAGAGCAGATGAGAGAGAGATTGGAGTAGCACTCCAGAAAAATTGAGATAATTTGTGGCATACATATGAAGAAGGTTGGCCTCTGCTGTCCCAGATAAGAAACCATGCATGGATAAGTCATAAACTTCATTAAAACTGTATAAACTTTTATATGGATGAATGTTTAATATCAGCCCATCATGTATTTTGCTAAAATGCAGTAGCATACATTTTAAAAAATAATCTTAAGATTTTATATACTCATTGTGTCCAAAGACTTAATCAGCAAAAGGATGTTTTCATGCAAAAATCATGTGGCATGTAGGTAAGAAAAGTGTGTAGTTCAGGGAATTTACATATCAAAGAACTTGTAGTACTGCTAAAAGTCAGTAACTTCCAAAATACAACATGTAGATCTTTGCCCAGAAGTAAATACTTGAGAGAGATTTGTTTTTCTTTTGTGATTTTTTTTTTTTTTTTCCAGTTAATGCAAAAGGAGAGCTTTTGATCATGCTTCTGTATTCTTGGAGCTTGTCCTACATGTTCTGTAACTGGGGGTCAAGTTTCCTTCAACTATCAAATCATAAGATATTGGTGTATGAATCTATTCTATGCCTAAATTTAGTGAGTTGACTTGTGATCTTTTGAATTAACTGATCACCAGCTTGAGAATTAAATATTTCAGATTCTCTGCGTGAAAGTCTTGCAGCCAAATGATCCATATTTCAGTTATAGCGTGAACGTTCTTTCTCTTTGTGGAGAGCCACGAGTACATCTTAATGGAACTGTCTTGGTAGAAGGGGAGTACAACCTTGTCCCAAGCATTCATGAATTCATTCACTGATTGCCAAATGTAGCCCAGAGGAGTTGGTCAGATAAGATGCGTGAAAATAGGTATGAAAGTGCTGAAATATATGCTGCCTGCAAAAATGAAATTGTAACCTTTAAGCATGTGGAATGCAATTCTGGGCTGTTCCTCCTAGATGTAGTGCATAACTTGCCATCCAGGAGTAAACAAAGGCTTGAAGACACCTCTGTACCTCCTCTCGCTATGCTCAAGCCTACTCCTAAGTTATTTGTGGGGCAGGGGAAAGGGGAGGGAGGATAAGGGCTTAATAAACATTCCTAAACTCTCAATCCTCCCACCTGTTTGTTTTATTGCACTGCCCAAGTTGCCTACTGGCAGTAATACCCATAATCCTCACAAGACTGTGCTCTGTGTTCATCCTAACCATACTCTCCTGGAAGCCAGACCTATGGCAGACCTGAAACACTGAGTTAGTAGTATTTGTAGCCATGACTATGGAATATGCAGGAAGCCTGAAAGCTTGTTTTAACATCTCTGCCAAACAGAGTTGGTTCAATAAGGTACTATCCAACAAATCCTGCTTCTTTCACTGGAGTTCTAGTGCTCTGAAGTGGGATTTATTTTACCACTCTGACTCTTAATCAAGCTTAAAGGACCAGACCAGTTGGGAACACTCATTCCAGAGAAATATTTCAAAATTACAGTTTAGGATGATTTTGAGAACTTAAGCTATCACTCAAGTAGACTGCAATTCGCACTTCAGAGTTTTTTAATTTTTTAGCAATATCTTCAGTCATGTTATGTTCTGGTTTATGTATGTTCTTCAGAATTTTTCTTTACCTATAGCTGGTTTGATTTTTCCTTTTAATGGCCATATTCAATACTTTTTGTATAGGATAAGGAAAGCAATTTAATTGCTGAAGATATGGACAGATGTAACATTAAAGCATTTTAAACTCCTTTGATACTCTTCGGAAGACTAGACATATATCCCTTTGAAGCACTCCAAAATACTTCCTCTTGAAATGGGTTGCTTTCTTTGAAGCACTTCACTTCCTGTTACATCTGCATGGAAATAGAAGACCCAGGGTCCTCCAGAATCCCACTGTGCTCAGTTCTTTTCCCTGGGAGGGGAAGGCGGGGAGAGCTGGGTAGACTGTCTGACAGGCCGGCAACAGCCTTCCAGCTCTCCTACTGCTGGTCACTGCACCTAGCTGCTACCACTGCTGCATCAAGTTCCCGTACCCTAGGCACTGCTGCACCTGCTCTTCACCCCCACGTGCCAGAAACAGCAGTGTCAGCGGTGCCTAGAATACACTGGGGCTTCCAGCACTTGAGGAGCTTGGAGCCCTGCTGTAGGCAGGAGCCACTCTCTATTTCCTGTTTCCTTTCCCTCCCCCTTGCCCCCACACCTATGGAGGTGTTCTCAGTGCTATACCCAGGATTGCAATGCTTTCCACCCCCCCTCACCCCCCTACCCC
>NW_017729034.1:51242450-51251099 GCF_001723915.1 Gavialis gangeticus
ACCCCACTCCCCAGTCCCTGGTATCTCTCCAGTTCTGGCAGAGGGCAAGAGGATCTCCAGTTGCAGTGGACGGTGCCTAGGGACCGTGAAGGCTGAGGTGCAGGAGAGCACCCAATGACATCAGCTCTTCTCCTATCACCTTATTTGGGGGTGGAGCAGAGCCTTGGGGAAAATGGCAGCTTCAGAGCAGCATTGACAGTCTGAAGATGGGAGCAGAAGAGGGTGGTGACAGCAGGGGTGGGGGTGAGAGGGGTGGAGAGACAGGAGTGAGCCAGAGGGTTTTGCAGCCCCATGTAGTATGCCACTGCAAATAGCTGCTTGATGGGTTGCATGTGTGCCTGGCATCTTTTTGAAATGTTTTGAAGCCCATTATGTTGAAAAGATACATCTGTCCACACCCTATCTAAGGAATCATGGAAGGCAGTGGCAACATATGGGGGGTGCACATGCACCCCCTGAGAGTGCTGGTGCACCCCCTGACAGGCCATGCTCCCTGCTTAGGCGATGGGTGGGGGGCAAGCAAGAGTGCTGGTGCCCCCCTCCCCACTCCCCTGTGCAAGTGCTGGCTGGAGAGTGGGAGCACTGGATGAAGCACCATGGCCACTTCTAGGAGTGGCCACTTCCGGGTTGGCGCTATCAGCTGTGGGGGGACTGCCCACCCTCTCCCTGGTCAGCAAGATTGGCTCCCCCAGTTGCTGACTGGTTGCTGAAGGGGGCACAGGCCCCCGCCCCTCGACTAAGCTGGCACCAGTTAGCCATGATTGAAGGTAAAAACAAACTTTGCATTGAGTTGGTTCTGATTGATCCAAGTCAAAACCTGGGAACAGCATAGCCCTTTACACATGCAGCTTGTACCTGGAATGACTGGTAGTTAACTCAAATTAGCTTTGATTGTCCCAGGATGAAGTGTTATCTTGGATACTTACTTCTCAGGTACTAAGTAGGACAATGGGTTTGTATCCTGTAGAGTCCCAGGTTTTGTCTCAGGAGAAATCCTGACTGTACTCCTAGGCTAGGGACAGACATACATAAATCAGTTGAAGTGATCAGAAACTGGTTTAAACCTGTAACAGAACAGATGTTCAGTGCACATAAACCAGTTTGAAAATGGCTGAAACCGGCTTGAGAGAGAACCTGGTTGATGGTAGTATCAGACTTAACTAATTTGGGTCAAACCAATTTATGCAATGTCTGGCCCAGACCCCTTCCTGGTTTAAGTTAAATCAGACAGCCCCAGCATCCTTGCATGCTCTCTGGTCTGGGCAGGGCTCTATGGTTCAGAGAGCTGGGCTGGCCCCTCCCAGAGCTGCAAGCCAGGGAGTAGAGGGGAGAGACTGCAGGTACAGCAGGGTCTACCTGGCTTCCTCCTGCTTCCCACCCCCATTCCCTGCTCAAGCAGGGATTTCCCCCCTCCCTTCTACCTTACACAGACACCTCTCAGCATTAGCTAGTATACCACATTCTGGCTACAGTACATGCAGTGGGAGACAGGACAAAGGCAGACAGGACAGTGTCTGCTTAGAGCTCTTTGGAGCTAAGCAACAGGTAGCTGGTAATGTTCCTCCATTCCTTCCTTGGAAATAGTGGTTTAAGAAGAGCTTGAACTAATGAGAGATCCTTTTGTTTTGCTAATGGGGTGATAAATGCTCCCTGTGTAACTCCCTGCTGTGTAACTCAGTGCTTTGTAAATCCCTGCTGGCTCCCTTGCTGACCAGGAGGGGAGAAATCCCTCCCTAATCAGAGGGTCCTGCTGGGGCCTTCCCATGCCCCACCCCCTCAGCTCAGTACCCTAGGAAGAAAGGGAGGGCTGCTGTAGTGCTCCCTGGTTTCTAGCCTGAGCCACTGCAGGAATGTGCCTGCATTTCTGGAACAAAAAGGGAATGTCTATCCACCTCCAAATCAGTTCAAGCTTTGCAGGTTAGACTAACCTTCAAAGATTGAATCAGTTCAGGCTCAGGCTTTTTGAATGTCTGTCATTAGTCCCGAGGACATGAATGTAGTGAGCCTGCCATAACGGGAACCCCAGGTACTGAGAGCAGAACTAACTGCACTTTGCAAACATTTCTCATATGTTTGTCTTCAATTTTCAAAGCGTTTGTTAAGCATTTTATAATCTGGTTCATATTACCCTTTTTTTTCCTTTAGTCTCTTTCAACGGCTGGATGCAAAGTCAAAAGATATTTCCAAAATAGCTGCAGACATCACCCAAACAGTCTCTCTCTCTCAGGGGATGGAAAGAAAGAAGGTGATTCAGCATATTAGGGGTATATATAAGGCAGACTTAAGTGCCAGTAGACACTGGCAGGAACTTGTTCAGCAGCTTACACATGATAGGTAAGTGACTTTCATTGTAAATTTGTACTGCTGACCTTAAGTGTCTATTCTATGTTCATTGCTGAGTCAAGAGTGTTGTTGTCAATTAAAATTGCCTCTAGATGCTGCTGAAAGCAGGAGTAGGTTAATATGATTTGTTCTTCCAAAATAGTTCAACTGTTTCTAAGATTTGTAAAATGATTCTGTTTTCCTGTATATTTTAAGTGGACAGTCAAATGACTCTTCTAGATTTTTTTAAATAATTAGACAATTTGCCAGGTATATTTTGATGTACATACTGCGGGGAAGAGAAGAAGAAGAAATGGTCATTTTTGTCTGAGAGGCAGAGTAGCAAAAGTACAAGAACACTAGGCGTACAGTTAGTCTGGCGTAAACTGTATCTTTTTATTTGTGGTGCAAAATTAATTAAACCACATAAGGAAATATAGAACTTCAACTAAAGTACCACATGCTGCTATTACAAACCAAATATTCAAGATCAATTTAAAAATCAGCAATATTAAATCTTTACATAGTATGAAACTTCACAGCATCACTTTGATAGCACGGTGAAACCAGTCTAAGACACAATCACATGGGACTGTGAAAAGTTCTGGCTTGGGCAGGTTTTTGCCTCAGGGGAAACTTCCCAGCCCCTCTGCTCAGTGCTGTCTGCTGCTCAGCTGCTCTCTTTGCCTCGTGCTCACACCTTGCACAAAATAGGTAGTTACTTTTTGTAATATACAGGATGATTCTACAAATGGGTCCCAAATTTTCTTTCCTGTTCTATGCTAGATGGTTTCAATTTATGCAGATCACATATACACAATTCCTATAAAGCAGGCTGGGACTATACAAACTTTCCAACTTGAGCAGGTTTTGGCTTTTACAGACTCCGTATTAGACAGGGTTCACTAGACATGCCTACATGTGGACTTTAAATGCATATTAGCCTATCTTAATGCACGTTAAAGCGTCACAAAAAACCATGCTCTTCAGCCAATGCCCATTAAAACAGGCTAATCCACATTTTTCTAGTACCTTACAGTGGATATACTAGATTTAATGCACATTACCTAAAGGGCATTAATAAACATGTAGACACACCCACTGTGCTTTTTCCACTGGACAATCTCTCTTTTGTCTTTTGCTCTAACTCAAGACACTATGTGTAAAGTGCCATGAGTTGGAGTGGGGCCTGAACATTTGTAGGCACCCTTTGAAATTATATATCTGTTTTTAGCAGTTATATTTTCACTATTTTGAATTGAAAAGTTGTACAACAGATACATTAACTGGGCATCTTAAAAGCTAAGGTATTTAAATTTTCAGAGCACTTTGGTATGACCCTGTCTACTATCCAACATCTTGGCAACTGGATCCAACAGAAGGCCCAAATAGAGAGAGACGCCGTTTGCAGAGGTGCTATTTGACCATACCAAATAAATACCTTCTCCCAGACAGGCAGAAACAGGAGGGTAAGGTTATCCTTAACGTTAAGTCTGACTGATTTTTATATGAAAGCAAGCAACTATTTTTAACTTGTTTTTTCTTTTTTAATAGAAGTAATCGAACCCCCATTGTCTTACTTATTTGAAGATAAAACTCATTCCTCTCACTCTTCCACTGTCAAAGACAAAGCAGCAAGTGAGAATATAAGGTAAGCTTTGAACAAGCAAAAAGTCTTTCCCAAAGAAACATTTTTGGCCCTTCTGTTCATGGCAGGCAGCGATGAGAGAAACTTCAATGTGATATTTTAACAAGGAAATATTTATGCACATATATCACTTTGTGTGTGTCTACTTGTTCAAAGCAGAAAATTTAGTAGAATAATGTAAGATTGTAGTATGTTTACAGAGTTTTTCACTTGTAATTCTGACTTTTCTGTGAAAATGGTAGTTACCATTTTGCAGTTCTGGCCCTACATGCAGTGACTGGTGGTACAGACTTGGTGATTCCCTTTTTTGGAAATAACCATGATAACTATTGTACTGAATCTTGTTAGTGTTTCTATCAAATATCAGCAAGTGTCTGAGTTATGCGGTTGTCCCACTTAATGTACTTGTAATATTTGAAGCAGCTAACATTGGATATACACTAGAAATGATAAAAATCGGAAGTGGTGCTATTGTTCATGTCTGTTTCAGAGTTAATCGAAGATGCATTAGTGTGGCACCGTCTCGAGAGACAGCTGGTGAACTGTTGTTAGGTAAGTGAAATTGTTTCAATGGTTGACTAAACTTCTCTACCCTTTTTTTTACAATAAGTTTATTTTTTGAAGTAGATTTAATGCACTCTAGAGTATTTAGAAAAAATGTTACATGTAATTTGTGTATGCATTCTATTTATAATTTGTTATATATAAGTTTTATATAAAATAAATAAATTCCTATTTGTTACTTTCTGAATTTTCTAAAGCGTATACAATCCATTTTCGGCCAGGCATGTAATATGTATGCATTTGATAACATCAGCACAGTTTGACTTAGCTATAGTACTCCTAGCAAAGGTTTATGAATAGTAGAGTACTTAAACTGTTGTTTTGCATGGTTTTGCTTTGCTATGTGGCTATATAGGCACTAATTTATATCACAGTTTAAGCTGAGTAATTAGTTTTTGTTCCATTCTCATACTTAAGTTAAACATCTAGTACTTCTCTAAAATCACTAGCACAAGCATTCCAAGCATAAAGTAGTCATCAACTCTGTATTGATATTTACTTAACTGGAGTTGCACCTTACTAAAATAACTTAGTTTGGCCTTCCTTTTCTAGCTTGCACACCGCACTACTTGGATTTACTAAATACTTGTTAAAAGATTTTTAAATGCGTTTCTAGTAAAAGGTTGTCCTGTCTACAGATTACTAACAGTAAATCAGCCGTGTTACTGTTTTTATATAATATTTCCTCTCTGCAGGAAAATGTGGAATGTATTTTGTTCAAGACAATGCTTCTGATACAATTGAAAATTCTGTGAGTAAGATTACCTTCTTCTAAATTTTCTAAAACGCGACTGAACACCTTTGTGAACTTTCCAATCATCATAAGACTAATTTAATTCAAATTGTATTAAGATTCCAGTTCATGGGTTGTTAATAATAGTTCAGAAACACAGTATGTTAGAGGATATTTTGACAAAGCTTTTTGGCTAATATATGTGGTGGTTTATTAACTTATGCTATAGTGCTTAGGAATCTTAGTCATGGGTCAAAATCTTAGAATGTAGGCATCCTAGTAATAATGTATGTATGCTATTTTTGAAATGTGAAACTTGTAATGAAACAAAGCTTTCTTTTACCTTTTATAATGAAATTTGAGCTAACGTTTATCCCTACCAATACCTTCTATTTGCATGGAAATGGAACTAATTAAAACCAAAAGTTCTACTAGATGAACATACGATAATTTCATTTATAATGAAATCTTTTGTACACCAGTTAGTTCTTTAACATTTATTGTATAAGCATTCTTCAAGCTTTGTCTTATAGTACAAAAAATCTTTAACTACTTTATTCAGAAAATTAATTTTACAGTACATAGGAAAGTTGGCCAAAGTTCCTAATCCTCCTTGCTACAAACTGAAATCTTGACATGGCTTGAGAGCTCTAGGACATGCAGCTTTTACAATGTGCATGCCCCCAGAGTTGATCTGTACGCAGTGCTCCAGGTCAAAGAACAATTTGTCATTAAATTATGTATTTCAGTAGCTGCTTTAAACTGCCCAGGATCCACATGCAGCTCACAAGCTATGGTTTGGTCACCTGCAGTATACAGTATAAATATATACCTGACAAAACTGAAAAAGGGTTAACTTTGTTTTTGTTTTTGTGTGCGTGTGTTTGTTTTAAGTCTACTTAGCAAATCACTTTGTATCTGTTATACTCTTCAGAGTTTTCATGGAGAAACTGAACCAGCATCCTTTTCTTGGACATATGAAGAAATTAAGGAAGTTCATAAGCGTTGGTGGCAGTTAAGAGACAATGCTGTGGAAATATTTCTGACAAATGGTAGAACTTTGCTTTTAGCTTTTGATAACACAAAGGTAAATCATTATTAATGCAGAGTAATATAGTGTTGTTTTGATAGATCTTCAATGTGTATGTTCAATCTTCAATATATGTATTCACAATTTAAAGAGAGCTATGAGTAGGCTTACGAGAATTTTTTTATGCACTACCGCAGACTGAGTTAATGGTTCAACCAGGTGGCACAGAGGCTCCCTCCCCCTCCCAGCAGGGTTGCTTATTTGGAACCACTCTAACCTGTTTGCTCTGAGTGTACCCCCTGAAACCAGCTCAGGTGTGGCTTCTAGAGCTGAGGAGGGGAGCCATGGCTTCTTCCCATTTGAGATCCTGGCTTTTTGGACTCCAAACCTTCCTGGCCTTGACTCAAGGAGCTAGCTTCCAGTTCTGCTGCTTACTGGGGAGAAGCAAAACAGACAGGTCCTTTTCAATAAAGACACTTATTGGAGCAGATGTCACAGAACCAAAAGACCCTTTCCTATCCAAAGGGTTAAATAGTCATCTGTCCCTAATCCAGCCATCAGAGCTCTGAGTACCCCCAAGTTACTCAGCTATTCCCTTTCCAACCTGCCTATCCACAAGTCCCAAAGCTAATCTAATCTCTCTCCTTAGATGGCCTCAGCCTCCTTTTCCTGCCTGCTCTGGTCATTGCCATACCTATCTCATTCGGCTGTCCTGGAGCCTCTTGGGTGTCACCAGCAATCCCACCTTTGTTGACACATCAGCAAAGCAATTTAAATCTCTGATGTTAGAGGTCCATCTTGTCTCAGTTGGCACCTAGGGACTCTGACTTCACCATCTCTAACCTCCTCTCTCCACATCCTCCCCCCCAAATAAGTTAGCTAGGGGGAAACTGAGACATACAATTTTATTACAACTTGAGCACAGTTAACACAGAAAAATTACCATAAACCCTGTAGTCTGTCGCATCAAGCTTCTAAATTAGGTACTGTGTCACAGATATATTCTAAAACAGGAGTAGCCAGCCTGAAGCATGCATGCCAAAAGTGACGCAAGGCTGCCTCTGTGTGTGGCATGTAGCAGACAGAGGAGGGGACACGCAGCAGATAGGGCAGAAAGCAGAGCACCAGATCATGCAGGGGAGGGGGATTGGAGTTCCACTCAGGGGGAGGGGCTAATTTTTTGGCAAGCCTGCAAATGTTACCCCCCATTCTCAAACAATGAGACTAAGCCAAATAAGTCTCTTTTGCATATGTCAGTTTTCTAATGTGCTGCCCACAGCAGACCTTTACAACCTTACTAAATGAGGAACTTACTGTATAGAAAGGAAACTTAGTTGTTTTTAAATATAAAACATGGCACTTTATTAACACTGTTTCTATCTCTTTAGGTCCGTGATGATGTGTACCACAGCATCTTAACGAATAACCTGCCTAACCTTTTGGAATATGGAAATATTACTGCTTTGACCCACTTGTGGTACACAGGACAGATTACTAATTTTGAATATCTGACTCATTTAAATAAGCATGCTGGCCGTTCCTTTAATGATCTCATGCAATATCCAGTGTTTCCATTTATCCTTTCTGACTATACCAGTGACTCTCTGGACCTAAATGATCCATCTGTTTATAGGTAATATGAAATGTGAAACTACTTATTTTCAAGTAATTCAGCTAGCTAGTTGTATTGGAAAAAGCTATTCTCAGCACTGTGATAAATTATGTGCAAACTTGATTAGGAAGGTTGATGTGAAATATATTCAGTCTAATAAATTAGTGGCTCTTAATAGGTAAATGGCTCACCTGTTTTAACTTTAAAAGCCTACTTGGTATTGCAGTAGTCTCTAGGTCTGCTTCTGTATTTACTATCCTGAACTTACAATCTGTAGAGTCATAAAGACTTCATTTTTTGGCATGTGTATGGTTAATTCTCCAGGGAAGATTAACCAAAACCAGAATTAATTCTACGAGCAACTTTCTCCAGCTACAAGCAATGTCTTGACAGCGGATTTAAGAGTGCCTATATGAGTATTGCTTAAAACTAAACTGATTTAAAAATGTGTTTTGGTTAAAACTGGTTCTCTTCCTGCATGCAGCTAAGGCCTTAATCTAAAAAGGTGCTGCATCAAATTGGGAGTGAGGTGCATTGGCATGGACACATGATGAAGTTCATGCTGCCCATTCCAGAAGACCATTTTCCATAGTCTGTGTACAAATGAGTTTGTCATTACCCCTAACCTCACATAAATACTTATTTCCCTAATCTGTTTGTAATACAGCAAAAGCTGTGTTAACTGGCACTTTATTAGTTGGGAAACTCTCTATTAACCGGCATCCGAGGGATGCAGCAAA
>NW_017729034.1:51256099-51258382 GCF_001723915.1 Gavialis gangeticus
ACCTTAATCTAAAAAGGTGCTGCATCAAATTGGGAGTGAGGTGCATTGGCATGGACACATGATGAAGTTCATGCTGCCCATTCCAGAAGACCATTTTCCATAGTCTGTGTACAAATGAGTTTGTCATTACCCCTAACCTCACATAAATACTTATTTCCCTAATCTGTTTGTAATACAGCAAAAGCTGTGTTAACTGGCACTTTATTAGTTGGGAAACTCTCTATTAACCGGCATCCGAGGGATGCAGCAAAAGCAAAACTGAAAGTACCACTTCCAGGTTTCGCTGCTGCTGCAAGCAGAGTTCTTGCCACTTCTTCAGCCCACGGCCCAGGACAAAGCAGCCTGCACAGGGCTCCCTTCCCTGTCCCCTGGAACACTGACACCAGGGAGTGCACCAGACAGTGCACATTTGATTAACTGGAATATTTGATTAACCAGCATCCCCCATGCCTGGGAGATGCCAGATAACAGAGCTTTTACTGTATTTTTTTTCTTAGGATTTGCCTTAGTCCTTTTAGGCTTTTAACCTAAAAGTATTAGTTTTCCATGATGGTTAATTTGTATCTAACTGAATTTGCTAATGACATCCTACCATTTCTTCATTTTGTTTCTGTTTCAGAAACTTAGTCAAACCTATTGCTGTACAGTCTAAAGAAAAGGAAGATCGTTATGTGGATACGTATAAGGTACTTTAAAATATTAAATTTTTACATGTATGCATCTGATATTTAAAACCAAAATAAGAGGGAGACTTTGTATAATACGTGTCCATAGATGAGAATCTGGGTTTTGAAGGATTTTCATTTTCAATGTGTAAGGTCCTGTGAATGTTCTCCACGATGTGGATGGATTCTCCTCTTATATTTTTGTCTCTGTGTACCCAAAAATATTGATACAAAATCAGCGTAATCCTACAAATCATAATGCACTTTTTAGCACCCTTTTTAATATATCATGGTTATTGAATTCATTACTTATCACATCTAATATACTAAACTGACTGAAAAAGCTAGAGAAACATGTAAATTTCAGTGCTTTCCATAATCTAAAAATTATGTTACTAATATACAACAGCTATGTTTGCCTTCAAATATCTTTAGTCATTTAGACTAAGTGCGCCGTAAATGTAAGTGCTGCTTCATTGAAGATCAATGCAATTGGAAAACTAGAACTAATCGTTTAAGCTACTGCTGTTATATTACCCCACTAACACTGGCTGCTGTCGCTGTTAAATAGTTTTGTTGACCCTATAAATAGAACTTTGTTCCTGGTGCCTTTTAAAGTCCATAGAGAATGTCTTGGGGCTGGATTCATCAAAATGTGGGCCTTACAGTTGCATCTGCAAAGGCTTGTTTTTAAAGTGTGTGGAAAAACCTGACCTTGTGGTGCTTCTGGGGACTTGGAACATTAATTGAACATGTTGTCAGGTGTGTCCCCTCAGCAGGGAGCTTGGATCATCTGGCGGGATTCCCAGCTATGGGAGCATATGGTGAGCCCTTACAGCTAGGAGTCCTGTCATCTGCCAGCTCCCAGTGGCTGTGAGCTTCATCAGCTGAGGGGGCACTCAGCCACAGGAGCTTGCTACTTTCTGGTACAGGGGGAGCCTGTGATCATGATCCTGGGCTCCCCCTGCACCAGCAATAAGGCATGGTAGGATTTGATGAGCAGTCCCACAATATCCATATGTGCATGGCAGAAGATGTGACTGAGTGGGCTCACACATCAGATCCCATTGCACCTTTACCTGCACATCTGGCAGGGGCCTCAGTTTCTCTTGAAATTATGACCTAGGCTCATAAGTCATATCTGAAAATTGAGTAAATCTAGCTTTCCTTCTGAAAACTTGCACTGTCCCTTCAAATTTTCCACACCCAAGATTAGGTTTTTGGATATAAAGGTCCAGATAAAGTATCTCGGATGCGAGTTCCTGCATAATGCTTCCAAGGTTTTTTCTTTTTAAAGCTGCAAAGAGAGCCTGATCTAAGCCATAAGTTATCTGTTTCTGACCAAAAGATGGCAAGCATCATGTTAGCTAAACTCATGTCAAACAAGACTTAACTACAAATGGAAAATAAGATAAACTATTTCAGTACCTTTGCAGAAAACCATAGCTAATATTTTGCTAAGATGCAATTAATAGATGGAATATTCACTTAAAATAGAGTAGGATGTTCTCTCTGTAGAAAAGTTAATTTTATATTGAAGGAAAGCAGGAACAGTTTCTTTCAGATAAGTTTTTTGGCAAGAGGTAGCACCAGTGAAGTGTGAAAGTTTTATCTCCCT
>NW_017729034.1:51263382-51271318 GCF_001723915.1 Gavialis gangeticus
GAGTAGGTTGTTCTCTCTGTAGAAAAGTTAATTTTATATTGAAGGAAAGCAGGAACAGTTTCTTTCAGATAAGTTTTTTGGCAAGAGGTAGCACCAGTGAAGTGTGAAAGTTTTATCTCCCTCTAACCCTTAGTAGCAACTCTGGCAAAATTAAGTAGCAGGCTGAAGAAGAAAAGGCACCTAGGCTTCTTCACATGTGTTTCCTACTCTAGTACTTGGAAGAGGAATACCGTAAAGGAGCTCGAGAGGATGACCCAATGCCCCCTGTGCAACCTTACCACTATGGCTCTCATTACTCCAACAGTGGAACTGTACTTCACTTCCTTGTCAGACTACCTCCTTTTACTAAAATGTTTTTAGCCTATCAAGGTAAGACATTTTTGTTTAAATGTAATTAAACTCCATCTTGATAAACTTGTGAAAGGAAATGTATGGTGGAGATTTTAGAGAGAGGAATGCAGTCAGGATCAGGTCCTTGGCTTCTGGTGCTGGCAGGATGCAGCAGGTATATCTGACTGACAGCTGGGCTTAAGAGGGGGCAGCCAGCCTGACTCCAGGAGGATTGGGCTAGGTAGGCAGCCATTAGCACCTAACAAGCTGAAAACCCGGTCCTGCCAGACCTAGGCTGAGGAGGAGGAATTGAATTGAATGAGGCGCATCTATACCATCACCCTAACCCACCAACTCTGCCTCTGGCAAGAGACTAGCCTCTGAACCAGGAAGTTGCTTCCAGAGTGTGCCTTTTTTCTTGATCAGCAGTAATGTGAAATTGTTGTGTGTGGTAATCTCTAAAATATGCCCTACCTTGAGAGCAGACCCATTTTGAGGCTTTCCTCAGGAAAGCCAACAATATTTATGCCCACAATGCATGTCCCTCACAATGGTCTAAATCTTCTGCAGCTTTCTGACTGGGATACAAAGGCTCTAGCTGGTCAGATTTGATTAATGGAATGAAATGGGCAAAGTGGACTCTTTGAAATGTCAAATGTGCAGGTAGTATTACTATTTCCTCCTGTCAGTGTAACAAACTCAGTTTGGGTTTTCTTTGCAGATCAGAGTTTTGACATTCCAGACAGAACCTTTCACTCCACCAATACAACCTGGCGTCTCTCATCCTACGAATCTATGACTGATGTAAAGGAGCTAATCCCAGAATTTTTCTACCTCCCAGAGTTTTTAGTTAACAGAGAAGGTATAGTAAAGATCAGTTGGGCACTACCTTTTTTTGAACATCCAAGGACTCGCCTGTAGGTTGAAACTGAGAACTGTGTGTGATCAGTTCTTTCCCAAGCTATTGAATTTTTAACTGTCCACTAAGCAGGGTGTTGGAGGGGAAAACCTGACTGGTCTCAGGTATTGACATTATGAACCCACAGAGCCTTAGATTGGCTGGGCCACTGTAGTCACAATTTTAGTTCTTCAGATCCAAATATCATGCCCATGAGCTGCACTGTCATAATCCCATTTGAATATGAAAGAACTGAAAAGATGCATGGTAAGTATAGTAATTAAAACACCCTACCTCTTACTCTTAAAAGTAATGTCTACTATAAATACTTATGTTCCTTTTTTCAGCTGTTTATGGTTTTGGGTCCCCAGAATACTCTGACGGTATCAGTCACTGATACAGCTTTCTCTCGTTATATTGAACATGAATGGATTTATATCTTATTTTATCAGAATATGGAAGAAGGTATAAAGACAAGCAACTTCTGTTAAGCATTGGGAGTTGAGGGTACTCAGGTTCTCACTGTAGTGTTCAGCACTTAAAAAGATTGAATCTCTTTTACTGTTCATATTTCCTTGCCAAATTCGCTGAAGAACTCAGTGAAAGGGATCAATGCTGTAAGAAGATGAAGGAAGCAGGTTGTTGAATCAACATAAAACATCCCATACAGAAAGGGCTTTTAGTGAGTTTTTTCTGTAGAAAATTGGCCTTTCAGTGTTAGGTAGAAGACAGGTGGGTGTGTGTGAACAATGCATATCTGAAACCTGGCTGAAACTGCATAGAATAGTGGAAGTTTGGTAGTACTCTGGACAGAGATCATGTTTTGGATGTAGTGAAAATTTAAAGCCTTGTACAGTCATTCATTTTCTCTTGGGAGAGTTGCTGCTCCCCCAGGAGAAACCACAAGTGTACAGATGTTCAGTCTTTTTCTCCTACAGTAAAAATGGCCACTCCAGGAGAAGAATAACCTGGGAATAACCAGGGTTAAATCAGTCCTTAGAGAGTTTTTCTCCTGGGAGAGCAAATGTCTGTACGAGCACAGAAAAAAGTGACAATTTTCACCCGATCTGGCCACAAAAAGCAGTTTAAACTGTGACACAGAAAGCTGTGACCAAATACAAGTGTATGGCTGCAGACAGCTTTCAAAATGGCTGATCAGGTGAAAATCAGACCCCTCATTGCATGAGGTATCAGATGAAGACATTTCAAAATGTAGCAGCTTCTGTAACTTGGGCTGCAGCATTCCCAGCCTGATGCTAATTTCAGAGTGGGAGGGGGGGAAAGGGAGCGAAGGTGTTTTTTTTTCACACCCACCCAGCGGTGGGGTGGGTGTATTGGAGCCCCACCCCCCCAAGGTGGTGGGGGCTCCAGTTCACCCAGCCCACCTTTCAGCACTGGCTGGGGAGTCCCAAGAACAAGCTCCTTCTGCTGCCTTTCTCCTCTCACATTCTGAAAACAGTGAGCACTAGCAGAGAGCCCATTATTATGGGAACCTGGCTGCAGGCTCCCAGCTGCAGTTAGATTTCCCTGCCCCCTGGAACCAACAGTGAACTTCTGTTTTTGGTCTAGGGTAACATTGTGACTCATAACACTTTGCAGAAATTGTCTGCACCCTATACGTTGTAGCTGTTTTCAAAACAGAGCAGTCTTCCAGCATCCTTCCCAGAGGCAGTTTTTCATTTTCTGGACTCTGCTGCTCCAGCAGGTAGCAGAACACATTCCCTTTACAATCCCCACATTATGCTGCAGGGAAACGCAGGCTGATCGTGGGCAGTCTGGATCAGCTAATTGGGGCTTCTGAGTGCACTGTTACCATCTGTTGCCAGGCAGACTAAGGGAGCCTGCAGAGCTCGCTGAGATGTGTGCCCAGGGGCTCCCTCCCTGGCTACACAATGTGTACAGTGTCAGCACTGCAGGCTCTCCAGTCCTAAGGACCTCAGCATTCAAATGTCTACATGTGGCTCTGGATATGTTTTTTTTGTACTAGGAGAACAAACCTGGGAGAATTCCTCCCAGATTATTTGAATATATGTATGCAGCACAAGACATCTAGGATGTGTCAGAAATATCTCATGGTTCTGCAGCTTCTTGCATTGATATTACAGCTGTCATACTACACATGAAGTTCTATAGTATGGTTGGATCTTTTCTGTGACAAGGATGAGAAGCAGGTTACTGTATTTCCAGCAAGAAGTCTATTCAAACAAGTTCCTTACAAAAGTACTGAAAAGCTGTATAGTTTCACAGTGCTTTACAGTAAGAGCAATAATACTAAAAGGGTACATACATATTTCTCTGGATCATCAACTCATACTTTTCGTATACGTTTTTGGTGTGCCACAAAAGCTATTTAATGCAGAGTTCTGGAGAAGGTTCCTGGAGATGATTACATCATGAGAAGTACCCGATTTGCTGTGTGCTTGCAAGCTGCTTGGGTATTTCTTTTTCTATTTTAGTAACTGAAAATATAAACCCACTTTTTATGCTTATAGGTTTTGATTTTGGAGTGCGACAGAATGGTGAAAGAGTTAATCATGTCAATCTCCCACCGTGGGCACGTAATGATCCTCGTCTCTTCATCCTGATTCATCGTCAAACTTTGGAGTCTGACCATGTTTCCCAGACAATCTGTCATTGGATAGATTTGGTGTTTGGATATAAGCAGAAGGGCAAGGCTTCAGTTCAGGCTATAAATGTTTTCCATCCTGCTGTAAGTATCTTCTTGGTCAAGTTGTCTGTTCATAATACAATCTTATGATGGGGAAAGTGTCCAACATGATTGTTTGGAGAACATCTGGATTATGCAGGCTCCCTTAAAATAGTTAACTAGCAAAAAAACAGCAAGGGCATTCAGTGTTCAGGATGGATTGGCAAAATTGTAGTGTTCAATATGAAGTTCAACAATGCTTGAGTTTTATTTTGTCTTTCATTCTTGTTGGGCACTCAACCATTGTTTAATACTATCCAGAAATATGGTGTCTGCCTCTGCTTTAATTTTTCTTCAAAAAGAAGCCTTTCATTTTGGCAGACTGTATCAAAAGCTGCTGCAGACATGAATAAAGTTCAGTGTCAGAGAACAAAACGTTTGTACTATTCCCTCCTGTACAATCATTCTTTGTTCCTTAGATATGTTCTCCTGCTACCTGGTGCTCCATTTAAGTTGCACTGCACTGTTAAGGCTTTGTGTTACCTTCCAAAGTTTCTGCACTTAGGGCAGTGGTGAAAAGAGAACAAAATGACAAAGGGACTTATTAATTGCAGAAGAATTCCTAAAACTTACTTTTTCAGCTCAAACTGCATTTGAATAGCTTCATGCAAGAGTAATATAACATTTGTCAAGCCAGGTGCTCTCCTGCTAGTTTAATTGAGTTCTCTATAATTGTTGAGGAGTTCATGGTAAAATATGGTATTTCAAATAGCCTTCATTTTTAAAAACGTGCATATAAAAAAATTGTGGTTCTGCACAGCAACTTAAGCTTGCCATAGCGACCACTTCTTGAAGCACAAACCAAGGCATACACACAGAATGAAAGGAAGGATGCATGGATTTGGGGTTTTGGCAGCTAGGGACCAGAGGAACATGGAAAACTTGCCTCTCTTCTTGTGTTAAGCTGGAAAATTTAAAAAAAAAAATTGAGCCCTATTGCAGTATAAGGAGTCAGGATGACTTATCATGAAATATTTTTACTATTTTGTAGACATACTTTGGGATGGATGTTTCTGCTGTTGAAGATCCTGTTCAAAGAAGAGCTTTGGAAACCATGATAAAAACATACGGACAGACCCCTCGTCAGTTATTCTACACAGCGCACATCAGCAGACCGGGGTCCAGGCTCATAATGGAAGGAGAACTTCCTGCTGCGATGGGGTTATTAGTGCAGTTTGCTTTCAGAGAAACCAGGGAGCACACTAAAGAAATAGTATATCCAGTATGTCATTTTGATTTGCAGGATTGCTCAATTAGCATTCACAGACTATAATTACTGCACCCTGATGCTCACATCTGAATAATTAAGCGGAACAGCTGTACTTGGACTGTATTAAGGCAAAGCACTGGCACAATATTCTCTCCATGATTAAGACATTTCATGATTATGTACATCAGCACAGGACTAGCATGATGATTTGCAGAGCCCCAAGCTTATAGAAGAAGAGCCTCGTATTGATTTTATTCTTCCCTATCCTAGTGCCAGAGTATGTGTGGTAGGGGAGTGTAGCCTCTTCTCCCATGCTGTGCACAACAGAAAAAGAGAATATTGTTCTGCACCACAGAGTACCAGAGTGCATATGGCACTCTGTGCCAGTGCATGCTCACGTGTCTTTCTGTAAGAAGTGTTACCCACAGTAAAAGTGACCGTAGATTAGAAGCATCGAGAGTCTCCTTCTTGCCTCTTACGAAAAATAACTATGGAAAAATGATCTTTTTTCACTTCATAGTAACAGCCTTAAAGTAAAGGAGAAGTTAGAGGAGGGTGGTACCACGGAGTCTAGTTGGTTCAGAATCATGAGCTTTCAAAATTCCCTGTTTTGTCAGGAGTCCATTCCCCTAATATGAAGTCAGCTGTTGCCTACAAAACCTTGTGGTGCTCTGAACCAGTTAGTCTCTAAAGTGCTAGCCCTGCCTCTTCCCTGACTACAGACTAACACAGCTAACTGGCTACTTCTAACTTTAAGTAAAGGAGGAATGTCTTTCACATGCTCTGGGATGAGGGTGGGGTGCTTTAATTAGAGCAGCTCTCGGGAGCTGCTTTAATTAAACTGCCCACTGGGTCGTGTTAGCATTTTGCACTTCAAAATGGTGTCAGGGGTGCTTTAACTAAAGCTTGTTCAATGGGCTTTAGTTAAAGCTCCCCCCGCCACCATTTTGAAGCACAGGAACACTGAATACATGTGATACCAAGGCTGCTGGAGCATGCAGACTTGATTTAATCAAGTCTACTGTGATGCATTCTAATTAGAACATGTTGGTGGAGCAGGTGTCAAGCATGTGTATGTGGGTGCCTGCGGTTTTTAGATTGCTGCTTTTGATGTTTTTAGTATCAGAATTTTATTAGGGTCTTTTCACATCAGTACTTTGTATACAGCATCATTACTATGCCTCTGGCTCTTCAAAATTTAGGAAGAGTTGATAGAATCTGACCAGTTTAATTGTGATACATAAATACACATACAGAATCTGTACATTAGTCTTGTTTCTGTATTGAGCAAGGTGCCAAAGGAATTTCTTTTTGTTTTCTGCTGGAGGAACATTTCAAATTGGATTTCTCTGAATATTTAAAGTTACTTTTGTTTTCTTTAAAACCTGACTAGATTTTTGTTATGTTTTACTTTTTTTACAGTAATTATGGTAAATGTTGCATTTATCTTGCTTTAAGCAAATAGAATGCTGGTAATTGCAAGGACACTTGACTTTAGCTGCCTGCTTTGAATGGTGAATTCTTGATCCAGCCTGAAGGACTGGGATGCCCATGTCTAGAGGTGAAAAAGTGATATGCTGCTGTTCAACATAAACCCTGCAAATTCTGCTCTAGTTCATAAATGAGAGAATTCACTTGAAATGAATAACATATAACATTAAATTTCTTTTTTCCTATTTGTTTTTCAAATATAGCTTTAAATGTACAAACCAGTGTAAGACTTGAATCATTCATATGAGTTTTGACTTTGATTTTCTCCTCCTTAAATAGCTTCACTCTGCTGAGCTGTCTTTAAATTATATTTTATTTACTTTTTTTCTAGAGTCCTTTGCCTTGGATAAAAGGTTTGAAGTGGGGTGAATATGTTGGCTCCCCAAGCTCTCCAGATCCTGTTGTTTGTTTTAGTCAGCCACATGGGGAGAGGTTTGGCTCTTTGCAAGCTCTGCCAACTAGAGCTATTTGTGGTCTCTCCCGAAAATTCTGCCTTCTGATGATATATAGCAAAGAACAAGGTCAGTAAGCCCCGGCATCAGAATTGCATATGAGGTCCAATGACTATGATGCCACACGTGTCCTCCAGCAAACTCTGTGAACTTTCGGTCTTATTTATAGTTCTTGGCAGAATAAAAGGGTAAATCCAGGTATATGTAATATCAATAGCCCAACTGGGGTGAACAAACAAGGCACTAGCCCAGGGTGCCAACTTAAAAGAGGGAACCAAAATGATAGCTTCTGGGGGCAGGCTGTGCTCTGGCAAGATAAGCCAAGGTCAGGGGACATCACACTATGGCAACAGCAGCCAGGGTCTTTAAATCTCTGGGGCAGATAAGCCACCTCCCATTCCCCTGACGTCCACAGCTTGCCAGCAGATTTGGTGTGGCAGTACTGAGTGGATGAGTAGGTGAAAAGAGCAGCAGCAACATGGGAAAGAAAAGTGGAGGAGCAGCTAGCTGTTAGAGCATGGAAGTGGGGGCATGAGCAGTAGAAACAGCTGTAAAGCTTTGAAGCAGGAAGTTTTGTTCTGATTTCAGGTTACCTTTGTCTTTTGAGATCATATCATTGAGTTTTCATAATTCTTAGTCTTCTGCCTCCAAAGCAACTTTATAAGTCAGGATTTTTAAAACAAGTGCCCTAAACTGGGCTCTTACTTTCAGTGCCTTAATATGATAGCCCAATATTTCTAAAATTTTGAACACTGAAGTCCTACTGATGCCATTGATGCTGCTTGGTGGAGTTGGTCACAGAGTGGGGTGGCAAATACTTCTAACATTGCCAGCTTCCCCCCCCCCCC
>NW_017729034.1:51271426-51271924 GCF_001723915.1 Gavialis gangeticus
CCCCCCCCCCCAACCCCCACCTTTCCAAATTCTGAATTTCACTGAAGAGTCTGGTCAAAATTGAAAATCTGCAATATTTCAACAAACTCTGGTGCTTAGTGCTTCTGAAAATTAGGCTGCTTTTTGGCCCAAAAAATGAAAGTAGGAGCTTAACTGGAGCCATCCATTTTTTAAATCTTGGACAGTATCCTGGCCTGTTAAAGCAAGGTGCATGTTGTCTGTTCATTCTGGATGTGTGTGAGTAGCTATCATAGTGTTCAACTGTGTCATCTGTTTAAGAGAGAATATACCCTGCCTTTTCTGCAGGTGTGAGAAGCATGCATAGTACAGATATCCAGTGGTCAGCCATTCTGAGTTGGGGATATGCCGATAACATTTTAAGACTAAAAAGCAAGCAAAGTGAACCTCCAGTAAACTTTATACAGAGTTCGCAGTTCCACCAGGTAAAAATCTTTCTTTCTTTTACCTTTTTAAAAATCAGAAACGCTTTTTATGTCA
>NW_017729034.1:51276924-51299999 GCF_001723915.1 Gavialis gangeticus
CACCAGGTAAAAATCTTTCTTTCTTTTACCTTTTTAAAAATCAGAAACGCTTTTTATGTCAGACTTACAAAAGGTGCTCTGGCAATTAAGAGCAGAGGTTTCAGTTAGCAGTGTTTAATACAGAACTAGCAAATTGCCCGTCAAGAATGACAGGGAGTGGGCAGGGATAGAGTCCTGTGTCTAGCCCCTCCCTTCCCCCCACTTCAGGTCCGGCCCCTCTCTACTCCCTGCCGCTTCACATCCCCCTGGCACCTATACACGTGTAGCAAGGCTGCTTTTGAGGCACTGTACTTACAGCACATCAGCTTGGGCTCAATTAATGAAGTCTGTTGGAGTATGGTAATTACCACAATCCAGCAGACTCCAGCATCACTTGTATCAGTGTCCCCATGCTGCAAAATGGTGGCAGGGGTGCTGTAACTAAAGCTCATTGAATGAGCTTTAGTTAAAGTGCTCCTGCCACCATTTTTCAGCACAGAGATGCTGATGCACATAATGCTCGAGGAGCTTTAATTAGAGAAGCTCCTAGAGCCACGCTAATGAAATCCCCTTCCCCCTAACCCACTCCCAGAGCATGTGTATAGTCGGTGGGAGCTAGAATGGATATACCACTTCACCTAACCCCATGGTCACTAGCAATCTTATTTGTGTCTGAACCAAGGTCACTGATGTGTAAGGTTCTATTTCAGTGTTGCCATGATGGTCCTTAAAGACTTTAAAAAAAATTATAATGATTTTAAATCCAATTATTCAAAATATACATATAGTGGGAAGAAAACAGAAACACAAAGTTGCATCCAAGTCTAACCTTGGCTGTGCTTAGGGACTGAACTGATGAGTATATATTACATTTTGCCATGGAAGAACTACTCAAAGCACTACATTTGTATTTTACATATGAACCTAAAAGCACTATTTCATAAGATCCCACTGAAAATCTTGATGTATGCTTAGATCCTCCTTCCAAGTGTTCCACTATTGCTCTACTGAATCCCTCTGCTTCAGTGTATGCCTCTCTCCCTTAACCTCTCTAGAATACACCTCATTCTGCTGCTCTGTACTTTTAACAGGGAGGTTACCCTGAATTTCTAGAGCTTTCCAAACAAAGTTCAGCTCAAGAATAGGAAAAATTTATGGGCCGTTTAAATTTTATTCTGCCTTCCACTATACCCAAGTTACTTTTGTTTGAACAGAAATAATAAAACAATATGTTAAAGTCGCGAGTACGTGAGCTACACGAAAGAGCACTTAAAGAGTCGTAACTAGCTGGGCCTGGCATCCCCTGGGTAAGGTACTGGAAAATTCAGCTATAAAGGTTCTAATAATGCTTGGCAGTTTCTAATGAAGGGAACATACTATGGATGTGGATGGGTTTTACTACAGAGATTCTGGCTGGTGCTGTGACCAGAAGTGTAGTCCCAGCAAGCTGACAACTGAAGCCTCTGAGATGGGAGGTCTGTCCTGTGCTGCTTAGTGACGTAACAGAACTTCACTTTTGGTTCAGCTCTCAAATTATGGCAAATGCATGATCCAGTGCAGCTATATTAAACTGGTATCTGGCTCAGGTATTTTATTACATTTGGGGGATAATAAAACCAGATTTGGCAAAATAGTGAAGTATAATGCAAAATAGAGTGAGTATTTGAAATGATGCTTTAAATTTTCTCTGATTTGTCTGTTTGTTTATCTTATTTTTCCTCGGTAAGGTAACAAGTTGTGCTTGGGTGCCAGACAGCTGTCAGCTTTTTACAGGTAGCAAATCTGGTGTCATCACAGCATATGTGAACAAGTTCACCAGTAGTACAGTAAGTATATCAGCAAACTTGTATTACAGATAACAGCTTGTTGCATTTTTGATGGACTTTTTTCCCTCTTATCCTTGCTGCTTGTACTGACTTTTTCTAAAAAACTTAGCTGTGCTTATAACAAGATCAAGTTGTTATAAAATTGAAATTTGTTGAAATGTTTGCTGCATATTTAGTTGCAAATTCTTTTTTCTAATGCACAGCTTGTTCACTGAACTTCTAATCAACATGCCCCATCATAAAGTTGAGAATGTGTTCAGTGTTTTATTGTCAAAAGAAATGCTGAATTTTTGTGCGTTTATGTTTAAGGACCCTACATAACTGATTCAGTCTAGTTTAGTAGTACTGTACTTTTTGGATTCCTTGCTGACACTAAGCTGTTGTAGAACACCCAGGCTATGGCAGCACAGTAAATGCCTGGCCATTAAGTCTTGGTTGTTTAGGAAACTCCACCTAGTGTAAAATTTAGCAGTGCATCTCCTCAGCAGTATAGATTTACAACAAACACATCAGACTGTCCTCTGCTCCCTAAACTGACTTCCCTTAGACCACTAAGTCAAGTTCAAGAGCACTTTTTTTTGTCTTCAAGAACCATTGCAAACCTCACCACCTTATGCTCCAAGTTCAAGCTATGCTGCACTGACCTTGCTTTCTCTAGCACAGGTACACAGACACTAAACAAACCATGTAGGGGAAGTAACCAATGTGCAGCTGAGGAAAGAACGAGAAGGAAAGCATGATAGTTAGTCATGTCACTTAACGTATTACTAGGAGATGCCAGTTAATAGCTGTGGGATGATAACCTGCATTGGAAAAAAAAATTTCATCTTCTGTATTAGTAGCCTCTGCTCTGTGAGTACCTGTAGCATTGTCCTCTGCTCTTCTGAGCAGCAGTAAGCCAACCATTCTTGGCAGTCCAGCCTGTACACATACGCAGCCCCATGTACAGGATTCTGAATAACATTGATTAAACTTATTTGTCTTGCTAATTTCATGCTGCTTTTACTTGATAAAGCCAAGAACATGAGCAGCCACTAGTATTGTCTGCTGGGTGAAGAAGACACCATTTTACTAAGATTAGAATTAATCTGTAGAAATTCTTAGCTAATTCCCCATTGTCACCAGAGAAAATGACTCATTAAGAATTTTTCAAGTCCAAAGCAACTGCAGTTTAATTTTTGGTCATTAGAATAGCAAACTTTTGTATGGAACATTCTCTTTTCAAGGTTGCTAAAAAGAGACTCTAGCAATGCATGCATTTGAAGCAAGGGATTTTAGGTCAATAAACATAAGTGCTTTGCTTTGCTGCTCAGGTGTCATCTGCAAGACCCTCCTTGCCGAACCCCTCAGCATTAACAATTCTGCATACCCAAACAATATGATCTTGCTGCTAATTATGTAGCTTCTGTTCAGTATGGGGGATGCACACATGTTTACCAGCATCTGTTCTACTTGCAGCCCCTCAGATAATTGTGAAGCAGACTCTTATAAATGTTATGTGTGAAGTGTCAGCCAGAGCAGATCTTCATGTAAATTGTGCTCCATATAGCCTTGGAACTTAAAAGGCCATGTTCTTCTCCAAAGTAGCTCCTCTGCAACTTCTGAGGTTTCTACTAGTTACTGTTGGGGCTATTGTTAGAAACCTTGAAAGCAAGTGGAAATAACTCAAGCCAACTAGTTCACATCATCCTTCCAGGTTTCCTATAGCAAAAAGTTTAAAATGTAAGTGCATAGGAACTCTTGGGCCTCACTGCCTACATGTTGTAGGTACTTACCAGTATGCAAATAAGTAGGACATGCTACGATGTAAGCAATAGGCAACAAACTGGGACTGGCATCATATTAGGCAACCAAGCAAATTTTTATGCACTTATCTGATATTCTTATAAATGGAGTACACTGTATCAATTAAAGCTTAATTCTCAGAGAGAGAGGTATAGGAGATGGGTATGATGATAGTCGTGAAGCCAAGGAGGCCCACTTTCACAGCTCCAGTAAACCAGGGCTCTTTTTTGAAAATTGCAGACCAATACTCGGCTGCTTTCCAGGTACTGCCTATAGTGTCTGTCAGCCTCAACCACTGTGTTAATAAATACTGTTCTCATAACATCTTAAATCAGCACTCAAATTTACTACCCTCATCAGTTGTCAACCAGGTGATTCTGGGTATTGGGAAGTTATTTGTGCTGCCCTTTAGCTACTGGCTGTCTGTCAGAGGTTAACCTTGCTAATGGAGAGGAATTTTAATAATGTGTGTTGTTGGAGTGAATATGACACTGATTGTGATCTCAATTCTCTATTCAGATGCCACTAGCACAGTCATCCAGCCTAATCCACAGAAAAAAAACTGGCATCCTTAAATATATTACCAGTTTCTGACCAACTTTTTTCATACTTACAACACTAATTAAAATTAATGGTAGACATCAGTACTGGAATATTTTTTTTCAAAAGAAATACATCTTGAGAGAGTTGAGGGAAGAAGCATCTTCAAGGGGAAATGGGACCAAATCTCTTTAATTTATCCATCTGTGTTCTAATAGTGACAAAAAATCCCAAACAAATATCAAATAACAACAAAACTTTGCTTTGAATGCTTCCTGTATAGTGTCAGGATGCAGACAATGAACAAAACAGACAAATGTGTATAGAAGAAGAGCAAGATGCAAAAATGCAAAAAAAAATAAATAGTTCAGGAGAAAATTGTAAGCCTCTGCTTTTTTGCTACTTTTCCATGAAGACTTGTTTCTAATTCTGTTTTTTATGTTCTCATGTGTAAGGGCAGGCATACATCTGTAAATGTAAGCTACTGTGTTACTTCGACAATGTGTGGAAAATGGAGGTTCTTACCAGCAAGTACATAATAGAGGGTTTTTTAATTTTGTTTTGTTGTAATGAAACATCTTTTAAATCATATTAGTATTAAAACATAATCTTGCTGTAATCACCTGAATATACTGATCAGAGTAACCTGGAAAACAGTGTACAGGAAATCCTCAGTTGGCATGCTAAGCATGAAGTAAGTCTGTACCAGTTTCTCTGATCTTTTACTGATTACTCTCTCCAGCTTCTAGATCTATTGTATGCATCAGTTCCTCAGACAAATATGTAGACTGTTCATTAACATGCTTCTAAACACATGGGGAAAAATACTATGGCAGAGAGGCTTCCCTTTCTTGCAGAGATATTGGAATAATTTTTGTACGCTGACTTCTCCTTAATTGAAACATAAATGTTCTGATTAAATACCCCCTTTTGTTTTTAGACTTTCTGAATAAATCTCAAATTAAATAATGCTATACTAAATAAATGATAGCTCTTACATGTAATATATTTAGCGAATTCTATATTGAACTAAAATTTCAAATTTCATATATTTTAACTCTCACTGAATTTCATTATTTTTTTAACTCTGCAGAAGGACTTGGCAGTGGTTCAGTGAATTCCGAGCAAGTTTAAAATATTTTACCATTGGTTTGATTTTTAAATGCTGGCTGCTTTCATTGATTTTAATTTAATTAACATTTGGGAGCCGAGGGGGAACCTTATTTCCTCTATCCCCAACACTTCCTCTCTAGATACATATGCAGATATAGCTGCCAAGTCCATTGTGTTGTTGAATTGTCAAAAAATAAACCAGCCCCGCAAGAGCCTTCTTACTGCTTTATAGGTTTGGGCATGAATAGGGAGGATATAGTACCTTTCAAATGAAATATCATATTCCATATACCTGTGTCAGTGTCTCATACTTATTCTCAAATCCAACAAAAATACCCAAACTGAATGTATTCAGTGTATAAGTAAGGAGGTTCCTTCCTTCCTTACATCTGCAAATGTTGATCCAATAAAAGCAGTGGAATTCAAATTCAAGTACCAATTCAAAAGCAAAATTTGGCAAGCTCAAAGGCAAACATTTCCAAAACAATAAATAAAAATGTGGTGTTTTTAATGTTACATTTCAGCCATCTGAAATAGAAGTGGAGTCTCAGGTACATCTGTATGGTCACACAGCAGAAATAACCAGCTTATTTGTCTGCAAACCATACAGTATAATGATAAGCGTCAGCGAGGATGGAACCTGTGTAATATGGGACTTGAACAGGTACAAATATATTTTCCTCAGTTCAAAAATGCATGCAATTTCACCTCTTTTAATAATCCTAAAATGTAATATTGCCTCATAACTGTGTATTTTAATCTAAAGAAAGAAACCATTTGTCTCTTTTTTTTGTTTGCAGTTTTTAGTTTAAGTTAAGAATGAGTAGAAAAGTGTGAATATAATTTATCATATACATATTGATTGAAATGTCCATCTTGATTGATCTTAATTTTCTTACTCTAAACTGAAAATTATCAAAGCTCTTTGTCTCTCTTAAGACTTTGCTATGTCCAGAGCCTTGCTGGGCACAAAAGTCCAGTGACAGCAGTCTCTGCTAGTGAAACAACTGGTGATATTGCAACAGTTTGTGATTCAGGTGAGTACAGTATCAAAGACATTTAAGACTTATACACCATATTTAAAGATGAACCAATTTTAGAATCGGTCATTGTATCAATATAATAGAACCTCATGTAATAGGAATCATTTGAGCAGCCAGCTAATCTCACCATTCACTTTTTCTATATATAGAAAAACATCTGTCTTGATACAGAGATAATCCTATATGTGGGTGAAGTGTTGGTGTATAATTGACAAACGTGATCTTCTTACTTTTAAAATATTCTATGAAATTCCACTATTTTTCCTAAAATTGAACATAAAAATGTGGAGATAACTTAATCAGAACTGTGTGCTTAAAATAGTAGCTATTTAATTTATAATGATCAGTTGCATGAAAACTAGCTTTTTGGTGAGTTCATATTGTGTTTGTCAGTGGAAAGCTATAGAGCTTGGTAGTAGAAACTGCTGTGAACACTGAGGGTTTGGGTATACAAGCATTTTCCTTGCTTTAGCTATAGTGAGTATAAGATAATTGTACTTCAATATCTGTGTGGCATAGAGAACTCCTAAATTTTCTGATTTGTTTAGAGCTAAACACGCCTCTGAATAGCTACAATTGCCTAGTCAAAATTAGCCTAGGATTTTATTTTTGATGTTTTGATATTTTGTTGCAGTTGGAGGTGGTAGTGACCTGAGACTTTGGACAGTCAATGGTGATCTTGTAGGACATGTACACTGCAGGGAAAGCATTTGCTCTGTTGCTTTCTCCAACCAGCCTGAAGGAGTTTCTGTCAACGTTATTGCAGGGGGGCTTGAAAATGGAGTTGTAAGGTAAGAGTTTGCACTTCCCTCCCTTTCCTTTGTTCTGGAAGTCCTTTTATAAAATGTTTCAAATTTAATGTTCTTATCTTGAGAATGTATGCAGTGTTCAAAGTTTCTTGACTAATTGCTATGTGATGCATTCCCTAAATTGCATATGTTTATCCCTAAAATAGTTCTGGAAAGGTTTTTTTTATGTCTCTAAACTATTTTTTTTTTTCTTGTGAGGCTGTGGAGCACATGGGACTTGAAACCTGTACGTGAAATAACATTTTCCAAATCGAATAAACCTATTGTAAGGTAAAGTCTCCTCCTTTTTTGCAGTGTGCAGTAAATGCAACTTCTGTTTGTTCATAAAAACAAAACAAAACCCACCCACAATTGAACACATTGACATTTGGGAAAGGAATGAGTAACAATACTATCTGAAAACAGGCACACGATCCTACTAATTAATCACAGAAGTAAAATGAGCACAAATACATAGTAGCGTAATGACAGTAATAGCTATTCAGTTGCTAGCATGATGAGATAAATACAGACTGAAGCTTTCAGGATTCCTGTGTGAATGATGGTTGCTCTTTTTAGTCTTAAACTTTTTTTCCAGGAGCTCTTAAATTCAAAAGATGTTCCTAATTTTCAGTTAGACAGATTTTAAATAATTATGAGTTTGAATAGTAAATAATTTACACAACAGCTAATTAAACACTATGTTTTGGCCCTTGCAACTTTGTCCTGGTGGCATGGAGACCAAAATTAAATACTGGAAACTACAATCACTTAAGCAGCTGTATGACTTCACTCATGGGAAGAGCCCTGTTAATCACTTGCCAAAGCAGGGCATGCAGACCCAGTCCTGCATATCTTGTGGTGTGATTACCCCTACATGAGGGACTTGCAGAATTTCAGCCCTAATTTTCAGATTTAGTAGTAACCCAGCAGGGGTATAACTAGAGAAAGATGATGGAGACAAATATCATGTGCTTTGGGGTGGGAGGGGAAAAAAGGGCATTTGCCACATTGCAATTTTGATCACAGCAGTAAGCAGGAATTGCTGCTGCTCCTGTGTGCAGCAGCCACTGTGGACACCCAGCCACATTGCTACATTGCTGTTAACCAGTAACACATTACCTTCAAAAATTATACTGGTGCCACTGCTGAAACACCATAACTATGTTGTTGGCTGTCATTAAATCAACACTTCCTGCAGTATGGTAAATGGGTAAAAACACATGTTGCATTTCAATCTGTTCTGATTCAACCAAGTCAAAACCTGAGCATCGTAGTCTTTTACATGCGCAGCTTGTCCCTGGAATGATTGACAACTAACTCAAATTAGCTGTGATTGTGGGAGAGGGGGAGAATGGAGGAAGAGCTATTATGGACACTTCTTTCACAAGCACTTAGTGGGGCTTGTAAATCTTTAGGATCCCAGGGTAAAAGGCTGTCCTTGTCTGTCTTTACCTGTAGTAATTACTGATATACTGTAACCATGCCTCTGAAGCAACAGAAACTCTATTGGAATAAAAGATCAATAGTTAATTAAAAAAAAGTTTACAAGGAGGGAAAACGGGTGGTGATACTGTTTTGACATTATCCTTTTTAAGGTGCTTATAAGAAACTGTACAACCCATGGTGAGTTGTTCTCTACCTGTGTGTAGAGATTTATTTTTAGATCTATGAAGGGGTCTCAGATTTAACTTAATATCATGTTAACTTGTCTTTCTGGTGGTTAAAATGGACTTTTTTGTACAATTTTCTGGATTTTTAGTTTCTTGAAATAAAACAGTTGGTAGGATCCCTGAGCTGTTGCAGTAAATCAGGAAATATCTGACTAAACTATGTCTGACTACTGTCTGCACTGTACCATGGCATTTGCCAACTTCTGTCTCTAGTCTTCCATAAGCCATGTGGCCCCTGCACTGAGAAATCCTTCTACCCAAGCTAGAGGGCAGAAGGAAGTATGCCCCCACAGAACAAAAATATTGCTTTTCATTGAACTTTTTCTACTGACAGTGAGCGAGCAATGTTGGGATGACTGCAGCTATTATGTACTTTATTTTTCTAACTTAGTTCCCCTAGTTTTTTTAACTAAATAGCATCATTGGCTAAATGTGATATAATTTTTTTGTTTTTCAGCCTTACATTTTCCTGTGATGGTCATCACTTGTACACAGCTAATAGTGATGGAAATGTTATAGCTTGGTGTCGCAAGGACCAGCAACGCTTGAAGCTGCCCATGTTCTATTCATTCCTAAGCAACTACGCAGCTGGATGATGAGACTCTTTATGCTGCTAAACCACCGTGACTCTAAAGCACTTTAAAAATCAAACTAGATGCTAGAACCTCTGTTGTTTAACTGGATTTTGAAAAAGATTGATTATCTGTCAAACAAGTCAATTGATTTACAAAAAGGCTATTGTAAAATGTATATATGCATGCCTAAAACTTAAGCATATCAAATTCACAAGGAAGCTCTGGTCTTGTATTTTGATACCAGCAAAGTGATGCATAAATGCTCCAACCAACAAACTGAAATGCTGCAGTGTGAAATGTAATAGTATTTTCTTAATCACTTCTTGGAAACAAGTATTCCCAATATTGAATCATGAGTGGTAACTCTTCTTTCATCTGTTGTAAAATAAGAGTAGCATTAAATTCTTAAATATCTATAAGAATGTCAATGAGTATATCTGGTTAGTTGAATATAATATGGCTGGCTTTGAGATAAGTGCCCAGTAACTTTAAAATCCAAGATTCAAAATTGCTTTTTTAAGAAGCAAGTGACTCAGTAGGTGCTTTTTGCACCAACCATTTTATGGTGTCAGTAATGCTAAAAATTGAACTTGTGTTATGAATCTTGATAGTCTGTAACTTTTGCTGGCTGTCTCTTCATCTCTGGTCTAAAACCAGACAAACAAATATGCTTGTGCCTTAATACAGGCAAACATCTCATGCTACCATGAAGCAATACTTTAAACCAGGTTTTTATGTAATTGTAAACTGCAAAGATTCATAACATTAGTTATTGTGAGTCTGTGTGGCAGAATGTTTAATTTGCATCCCAGAGCTAAAAATACCCACAAAGAATGGCACAGATGTGCTCCCATTTATTGTCATTGAAAGTTAGATTTAAACATCTTATAGCATATTTAACTGCTTGACTTATCAATGTTAACTGGCAACAAATCATTTGGAAAAGTTTACACAGATATACAGTGCAAATACACTATTTATTTCTAGGTGCTATTTTTTGAAGAAAGTACTGCTGATACAAAGTAGAAATCAAATTAGGCCAGGTCAAAAGCCAACTCCTTATAAGCTGGCAAAATTAATTTTGAAAAGAACTCTTTGGCAGTAGTCTCAACATATAACTGACATAGTGAATAACTTAATTATTCTGAGACTGAGTATTGACTGAGGGTAACTATTTCCTCCACTACAAAAATGTTAAAACCCAAGATTGTCACATACCTAAACCTATGAAGTAATTTAAAACATTTTCCTCAAACTCATTTTGCCTTGAAATTGTTTACACAGTCCACCTCTAACATGCAGATTTTAATTGTTCTATTTCATTTTATTTAGTGTCTGTTTCAAATACTGTACCATAACTTAACAAATTCTAGATCGTTGTATGTGTTTATGTATTTTTCTTTATCACAAACCTGTGAATTTCTTTTGAAAATTCCAAACATAAAGGAATTTACAGAAATTCTTGTGACTTTTTCTAGATTTTCAAAAACTGTCCACCTATGCTATTTAAATGTCTTTCCATAGGTCCATATAATGAAAGTAGATAATTGGTCCAGTTAAACAAATGGCTGAATACTGTATGAATTTAAACTGCATATATTATAGATTCATTGAATGGGATGGCTTTAATCATGTTTTTCTTAGTCTAAATGTTAATTTAAGATCCAAATACAAACTGAGAAGTTTGGTTCATGTTGAAGTGATGTGTTTAATTTAAAAAAAAAAAAAAAAAAAAAAACTTATTTGGGAACTTCATTTACTCCCATATTTGAATCTGATTTTGGCGCGTTGCTCATGGAGTCTTATTTTTAAAAGGCAGAATTCTATTTGTTATAAATCTGATGTGCAAAATAGTTGGTCTTGTAAAAAGTGCAATATATTTTTATGTAAAAACACAGATGAATTTTTGGAGCGGGGAATAGTTATTCAGCTTGATAACAACATGTTCTAGAAATATGTTAAAACACCTCACAAGAGTACATGTGTATGTCATTGAAAATTCTTGTAAATAATCACATGCTACCTTATCTTTGTATACACTGCCACTTAGGTTGTTGGGTAATAAATAATTTGATACAAATATCTGTTTATGAAATAACTGAAACAATGTTTTTGGTTGAATTTGAAATCAACACTCTCCCTGGAGCAAAAGGGTGGTGGTAATAGAACAGAACACTGATATTCATACCTGTGTCTCGCACTTTAAAAGATCCAAAGTGAACAATTTAAAGGGAGCATATTGCTTTCACAGCAGAAGCAGTCACAAAGCTAAAGTTTTGCTTTTTGCATCTATGCAACCCATAACATTATTAGAGTTAGTTGAATGGAAACCACGGTAGAATTTGCACCCAGATCTTCCTTCCTTCTACTGTGATAGGCTAGGGACATTCAAAAAGCCTGAGACTGAATTGACTCAATCTTTGCAGGTTAGTCTAACCTGGCTGGCTAAATCATTTTGTAACTGCACAGACATCCCAGACATGCAGGCACATGCCTGCAGTGGCTCAGGCTAGAAGCTGGGGGGCACTTGAGCAACCTTCCCTTCCCTTCTACAGTACTTAACCGAGGGGGGCATAGCCAGGCCCTGGCAGGATGCTTTGATTAGAGAGGGATTCCTCCCCACTTTTGACCAGCCCAGCAGGGAATTTTTAACGCAGTATTTATCACCCCATTAAGAAAACAAGAAAGGGACATTACCTGTTGATTCTGCCTTTGTCCCATCTGCCACAGCAGGGACTGTAGCCAGCATGTGGTCTGCTAGCTAATGATGAGAGGCATCTCTCTAAGGCGGAGGGGGAGGGAAGGGGGGAGCAGGGATACCTGCAGTCTGTGCTAAGCTGCAGCCAGGAAGCAGAGGGGAGGTCACAATCCTGCTGTGGAGCAGAGCAGAGAGCCCCATCCAGCCCAGAGACAATGCCGGGATGCTGGGGGTGTCTGGTTTAACTTGAATCAGCAAGGGGTCTTAGACAGATTGCATAAACTGGTTTGAGCCAAATCAGTTAAGTCTGATACTACATCCAACCAGGTTTATCTCAAACTGGTTTCAGCCATTTTCAAACTGCTTTATGTGCACTGAACATCTGTTCTGTTACAGGCTTAAGCCAATTTCTGATCACTTAAACTGGTTTATGTGTAATGTCTGTCCAGAGATGCATCATTATTTGTCTATGATTCTTGGTGCCCAAAAACCATTGATTAGGCCTCATCTGGAGTACTGTGTGCAGTTCTGTGCTCCACATTTTAAAAAGGATATAGAGAAGTTAGAATCCAGAAGCAGGCAGCAAATGATCAAGGGCTTGGACTGCAAGTCACATGAGGAGAGGCTGAAGGAGCTAGGTATGTTCCACGTGCCAAAAGGTACTCAAGAGGGGACATGATAGCAGTCTTCAAATACTTGAAGGGCTTCCATAAGGAGGGAAAGCACTGTTTTTCTCTCTTGCTGCAGAGAGGAGGATGTAGACCAATGACTTGAAATTGCAGCCAAATAAATTTAGATTGGATACCTGAAAAAAACTTGTTTAATGTTAGAACAGTGAGGTAGTGGCAGAGACTGCCTGGGGAAGCTGTGGACTTCGTCACTGGAGGTGTTCAGGAAGAGGTTGGACAGCCACTGGTTGGAGATGACCTAGGTGTAGCTATGCCTGTTTTCTAACAGGAGTATTTCCCATGCTTCTGGGCTTTGCTGGTTGCTCTTTCTCTGCCCTTTTCTGCTATGAGTCAGAGTGTTTTTAAACTTTCCCGGGGCATTGGGTGCTGGGTACAGCCAAGGCTGGGGACTTCAACTGGGGTGTGCCAGTGAGGAGCAAATCCGGAGGTTCCTGGCTAGAGAGTCTTGCCCTCCTCAAGGCCTGGCAAATTGCCATACATGGGGTCAGGAAGGAATTTTACCCCATGATTAGATTGATATGGACTGTAAGGTGGTTTTGCCATCCTCTGTAGTGGGGGTTGTAGCTCTCTACCTGGGACCACTTGAGCTCTGTGACCGCAGTTCTTCAGTATAGAGCCTATAGGGGTAGGCAACATTTTTTGACCAAAGTGCTGAAAAACACCATAATGCCCACCTCGGAAGGTGCTGGAGTGCCAGCATGGCAGAAAAACAAAATGAGGGCAAGGTGTACATTGCCCCCCACCCAAAGCCCCTGCCCCGGGCTCTCTGGCTGTCAGCAGCTACCCCGGCTCTGGGTAGCTGCTGGAGCCTGGGCTGCTCCAAGCAGGGCTTGCAGCATCCCAGCTGCCTGCTGGGAGCAGCCGGGGACCCTGGCTGGCAGCAGCTCCCCAGAGCCAGCTGCAGCCAGGAGACTACAAACAGCTGCGCCAGGCTCATCACCTCCGTGCCAGGAGCAGGGGAGAGACCAGGGCTGTGCTGCCTCAGGCCCCGCCCCCACTGCTCACTCCACAGCGTGCCTGCACGCGCTGGTGCAGAGCGGGTGCCGGAGCCCAGAGCGGCTGTTTGGAGCCTCCCGGCTGCAGCCGCCCTGGCTCTGGGGAGCTGCTGCCAGTTGGGGTCCCAGGCTGCTCCCAGCAGGTAGCTCGGATGCTGCAAGCCCTGCCTGGAGCAGCCCAGGCTGCGTCACTGGAAGCAGCTTCTTGGAGTCGGCTGGTTGCAGCATGCCAAGCAAAATGGCCTCGTGTGCCACGCTCGGCACATGCGCCAGGGGTTGCTGACTCCTGGTATAGGGAAAGGGCTCGCACTCCGCTAGGCAGATGGGTATCATCCTCCCCTGGTTAAATCACACCTGGTTGGTCTACTATGACAGATGTAAGTTGGAAGTATGATACCTTTTGCAATTATTGGGCTTAATCATAAGCCACTTGATCAAAATGACATTTTAGAGTTAGGAAAAGATGGAAGAAAATTGATTTCCCTAACTGTTTGATGTCTGGCACATCATCTAATGATTATTCATGTGGAGAATGCTTCCTCTTCTAGCTCAAGAGGTTACTTTTTAAGTCAGTGCAAACGGCTATGGGGTCAAAGCCTACTGCTAACTGGTGAGAGGGAATTGTGGTTGCACATGATGGAATTTTTTCCTCCAGTTGAAAAATTAAGGTGTACTTAATACATAACACATCTATAGAAGCAAGTTTTGCCATTTGAATGTTCATTGTCTATTAAAGGAGTTCAGTGTTATAGTATTCAAAGATAAATAGTTTTTAAACCCAGTACATGACGTTCTTTGAATTACATAGATGTTCCTACCTATTGAACCAATACTTATTCTCTATCATCATATGTCTGTAATAATTAAATACAATCTTTATAGATGGAACTTTTAAAGCATGACTTAAATCAACAATCTTATGATAAACTTACAGTGTAATCCAGTTGTTTCATTTTGCTGCTTCAGTCAAACTTTGGCACTAGAAAGGCTGAGGTATGTCTGGGAGATATTGACGAACAGCTAAAACTCTTAATATTTATAATTGTGTCCTGCCTTCTCCTTTCTCCCCAAACATGAATCCCAAACAGTTTAATTATCAATCCGTAAAATTGAGACACTTTGGAGCGTCAAAACATCCTTGAAAATGGGACTAATTACTCTTGTCTCTTTCCCTCAAGTACCCATGATCAAGTTGAATTACAGGCCTCTTGCAGGGACAACGTTAAATAGACCACTGTTACAGAACTGCTAATTATATACAGATTGTCAGGGTACTCTCATTTTTCAACTTAATTTGAATTGGCACTGAAGCACCGCTGACACTTTGTGGTTTACTCTTCATTTGTAACGATTAAATTATGTCCCAAGTCAATGTTAAACCACCCCTCTTCCCTAAAGCTGATTTTCACTGTTGGGCCATTTCATCATCAAGTTTTCTCTAACAACTCTGCTCAAAAACTGTTAAAATATTAGCTGTGTATTTTTTTTTTTTCCCATGAAGAGGTTTATATGGGAGGTTGTCAGTAGGGCAGGAAATGAAATGATGAGCTTCAAGCTGAAGAAAGTAGAGTGGGAAGGAAGAAAAACAGATGAAAAACTAGTAGAATATAGAGCTCACAGGAAGCTTTGTTAAGTGTGTGTTCAGCGGGTCGGGGGTCAGTTGTTAAAGAAACATATTACCACAGTGATTGAATGGCTGAGGAAATTGATACTAACTTGCTTGGATCATTTGTCCTGGGGCAGAATTTGAACCAAAGGGTGCCTTTAAAGGAATCTGTTTGATTCAAGCTAATGGCCTCAACCAAGTTAGTGACCTGAGTATTTACATTACAAAAGTCCCCTATGAAGATGGTAAAAGTGCCAAAATATTATTAAGTAGTGCTTAATAGAAGAACTTCAAAATGTCATGGTTTGTGCTGCTTTTTAGAACTACTTTACTTCCAAACTACAGGGAGGGAAGAAAGATGAAGGGTATAGTAGCTGGTTGAGGCTAAACCAACACTGAAATGTCTAGAGTCCATGAAAGGTAGCCTTCCCAGCATCTTATGCCCTGTTTCATTTGTGGAGATTAGTAAACTTAAACAATGATTTACATAAGCAAAGAGCTTTTCAAAGAGGTTTTATTTTAAGGTTGTTTGTCTGGTCTATTCCATCACCTTTTTGATTGTTCCATAAGTTTCTTGCGAGTTTGTCATTACAACTGCCCAAATTTTTCTCTTATTTTTGTGCAAGGTGGTCATTGTCATTTGGCTCATGGCACCAACTTTTTTTTTTTTTTTGCCAGGGGAGGGGCCTAAAATGATAGACATGTGGAAAGTTTTATGCATTTCAGGTGACAACCCTCTTCCCAAGGTGGGCCAGGGCCCTTAGGCCCCCATGCAGCTGATATTTTCCTCTGATTCAGCTGACATTTTCCACCCAGAAAGGCTGCTTTTTTTTTAATAGCCATCCATGAATGTACATATATGAAGCAACCTGAAAAAGGAATATATTTGTAAAACATGTCTTTATTAATTAATCCAACTTATTAAATATCAGATTTAACATGTAAAGATGCATCCAATCCCCCAAAATATATGTAAGGACACATCTATCATCTATCAAAAGTGTTCCCTTAATCCAAGCTAATGTCTTGTTGAGTCTTGTTTTCTTCTCTTTCAGTTTCTGATGGTTCCTTCTTTTCTGTGGGTGTTCTGCTTTTGTGTCTCTTTATCTCTGTATAATAATTCACTCCCTGTTCTTCCCTGGAACTCCTCTCTGCTTTTAAACTTATTCCAACTTTATTTTTAAGTGTTAGCTCATGGAGCTTGCACTTTCTGTCAGTATTCAACACTTTTCAAACTTTCTGGTTTGGATGCAGGAATAGGGACAGATCCAGGGAGGTTCAGTGATGCAGATGTTTTTTACACCCCACCCCCTTCTGTCACTGCTGTCCCTGGCTGATCTGGGCATATGGGGAGTGCCAGAGCAGCCCCTGCCCTTTTCTGGCTGTGGACTACAGCTGTGTGGGGTTCCAGGCTCAGTAGCAGCAGCACACATTCTTCCTTCCAGCACCTGTTCACTGCCCAGCCTCCATGTCCCATGCTTGCTGGGAGCAGGCACTGTAAGGAAGAACCTGTAAACTGCTGTTGCTGTCCCCAGCTGATGCATGCATTGGGAGAACCAGAGGCATTTCTGGACACACCATTCCTCATGTCATGGGAGAATGGGAGTGAGGTATGTCTGAAGTGCCAGGGTTGGACACCAGTGAACCCCATTGCCACTGTCCCTGGAGGGGCAGAGCCATTCCTGCTGATGACTGTAGGGAGCAACTGTGAAGAGAGCCAGGTTCAGCTGGGTATAGCAGTGGTGGTATACTGGTTCCTCCTGCTGGTGCTACCTTCCAGCCAGTGGGGAAACCTAGCGGGGGAGGAAGGACAAAAAGGGAACAGGGACTGGAAGGAGGAAGCTGCATGCTGCTGCTACTGTCCTCAGCCAAACCTGGCTTCTCATACAGCTGCTCCCCACAGTGACTGGCTGGGGCAGGCCAAGAGTGGCTCTGACCACCTACCAGGTCAGCTGGGGACAGTGGCAACGGTGTCAGTTGGTGTCCAACACAGGGGCTCTATCCACACTTTGTATCTATCCCCATCTGAGGCATGGTTTACCACATTTCCCTAGAATAAATCCTGAATCTGTCCAGGGGCAGGAGAAAATTACTTTTTCAGCACCATATTTCATGGTGTACAGGTCAATGTAGTGTACAAGTCAACTCCATTTTTCTGATCCAAAAAGTTGGGCGTTGTGTAGATCCAGCATATAGGTTGACCCAACTATTTGGATCAAAAATATGGGGTCAACTTATACTGGCCCCTGTGCGCCCTCACTGCAGGCCGTGCACCCAGGGGTGAACATATGCTGTAGTGCCGCTCACAGGGGATTGGGCTGGGGTCAGCTGGCATGGCCCCATCCCCTGCAAGCAGCACTGCCTGGGCTGCACCAGCCAAGCACCAAGCCCCATGCTGCTCATGGGGTACATGGTCTAGCTTGGCACTTGGCTGGCACGGCTCAGGCAGTGCTGCTCACAGGGGATAGGGCTGGGCTCAGTGCCTGGCCAAACCACGTCTCCAGGGTGAGGGCAGGACCTGCAGGTTGTGCTCAGGCTGGGCCTGGCCCCATGGTCTCCAGTCAGTAGGTGAAGAAAGTTGGATCAGGCCAGGGCAGTGCTGGGGTGGGGGGTCAAAATTATTGACACAGTGTATAAGTTAAGGTAGAAATGTAAAGGTAAATATTTTGCCTCCAAACCTCAACTTCTATACACCATGATATACAGTACATTCCAAAAATGTCCACCACATTTCCAAGTAAGCTGCTTTCTCTGTAGAATTCAGAGTTGACAGGGTAATAGTGCTTGTTCAGTTCAGTTGGTTAGAGCAAGGTGCTAATGACACTAAGGTTGTAGGTTAGATACCCCTGTTGGACTAGATGATTTCTCAAGGTCCCTTACTTCTCTGTGAAATTTTTCCATTACTAAAACTTCCCAAAGTTTTTTAAACAAGTCAATGATTTTAGGCACATCACTTCTTTTCCAGGCTTTTGCAACTGTAATTTTTACAAGTACTAAATTATGAGTGATCAATTCCTTATGACTCTTAAATATTTCAAATCCCTCAGGAAGGTTCAATCAGAACATTAACAGGCTATCTGATAAGCTGGCATCCTTTTTTCCCCCCTCGCTATGTCTCCATCCCTCTCCCAGAACAGTTTAACTCTGGGGCACATCCACTATACGTGGTAGAATCCTCCTAACTGACTGCAGTCCCTCCAACCTTTGCCTGTTCCTGTCCCATAAATGTAATTGTGAAGTACCATTGGATTTTGAAATAATTTTCTTATATTACTGTGCAGATGCGTGTGAGGACTGTTGTTCCAGATGGGTGTCCCATTCTTTAGTGCTAATTTCTGATCCAATTTAATTAGACCATTTTGTCATACAACAATGTTTTTGTGGGGGGGGGGTTTCTAATTGGCTCTTTAAAATTGTTTTAAATGGCCATTTTTATTTCGCTTTATATAACACAGATAATAGGTGTGTTTCATAACTGTGACCAACACTTTCTCAAATTCTGCCAAAGTTCTACTGAGATTTACCTTCCTTTGAGAATGTGTTGAAAAGTCTAAATTGCAGATATTGGAAAAATAGGATTTTCCTGTCGCCTACGGTACATTGTGTCTCTAAAAGATCTAAATATATTTTCCTTGAACAATTATCCAAAACGTATAATATCAATATGTTTCTAGATACTAAAGCTTCCTAATAAATTATCAGAATTAAATTCATTATTAAAATATAAAAGTGCTAAGGGTGATGGGCATGAGCTTAATTCCTATGTGTTATCCCAGGTTTTTATTGTAGTTCTCATAAACAGTTATTGGCCTGAAAGACTTCTTTAGTCACAGTAAGTTTGTTGGACAATATGTTTTCTCTCTCTTTACCCAGTGCTTTACTGTGCATTGGTGTTATCCAAAACACCAACTTTCTAAGATGGCTGGCATGATAGTAATATTTAATGTTTGGAAGCATCAGTCCCTGTCCCCCCGCCCTTTTTTTTTAACTGAAGCCTTTGAAGGATGGAATTTTCTTAAGCTAAGTTTCTTATTTCCCCAAATGCATTGATTTATTATAATCTGCTAGGCATCTAAGAGATTTGCTAGCAGTATAATAGGCAGCTTGGAATAGAAAGTTAATTCTAGATAAAATATTCATTTAATTACTGCAATTTTACCTAACAAAGATATTTCATATTTTAACCAATTTTCTAAGTCTCTTGATTCTTTCAGTCACATGAACATAATTAGAACTGTACAAGTCCTGCCATTTTCAGAAATGTTTATCCCTACACACTTCAATGAATCAGTTACCAATTTATATTTATAGCTATCCTTTATCTCTTCTGTGTATCTGGTCCTACACCAATGTCTAGGAGTTCTGGCTTTTAATAGTTAATTTAAAGTCCTGAAACTTTGCCATATTCTATTATTTCTTTTTGTAGCTCAGGCTGTGTTAATTGGTTTTTGTAATGAATAACTTACTATTGTCACTGTATAATGTTAATTTATGTTCCTCTTGTCCTATGTTTGTTCCCTGTATATTTGGATTACTTCCGACTTGACTGAGCCAAATGGTTCTATTACCAGAGCAAAAAGGAGGGATGATAATGGTCATCCTTGACAGCTCTTAAAAGGATCATTTTTTCTTTGACATGTCCAGTTACTCTTACAGCTGCATATATAGAATATATAGCAGATATCCAGTTTGGAAATTTTGGCTCTAGTCCAAAAGCATCTAAAGGGTTTTTTGTTTGTTTTGTTTTGTTTTGTTTTGTTTTGTTTAAAGCTGCCAATTAACTCAGTCAAAGCTTTTTCAGCATCTGATAATAAAAATAGGTGGAGTTCATTAGGCGATTCTGCATGAAAAATCAGATTTAATACTCTGTGGATATTATTACTTAACTGCCTATTCATTATGGATGTTGTTGGTCTATATTAATATATTTAAGGAGTATTTTTAAATGTTTGTTAAAACTGATGCAAAAATTTGTGTCTTGGTTTAATAAAGATATAGGTCTATATGAGGTACAAATAGCTAGATCTTTACTTCATTTTGGGATTACTATAATATATGCTTCTCTCCAGGTATTAGGAGTCTGTCCTTCAATATATTGTTAAAAACTTCTGCTAATGGGTGCAGTGATTCTGCTCTTATAAAGCATTTTAAAGAGAAGATGGTCTGTAGATAGCTGGGGAAATGGTGAACATTATTACCTAGAGGTCATATGGGCTAGCTGCCAGGGGAAAGGAGATGTTCTCTGTTTTACTTTCCCTCACTCTCTTCTTTCATTACTTATTAAACTGAACTGAAATGGCAGAAAAATAGCCTTTCTGCAGTCTGGCTGCTGATTCTCCATTGAGATTGTGTCACCTAATTTTCTTAAGTGTATTTTCCAAGTATGATCCAGGGATAAATCTGGCCCTACAGCTGGAAAATACTTGCTTGCCTTGCTGCTGGCATGGACGCCATCTTGCTGTCTTGCAGCAGACTAATGCAACTCAGGGCCATGTTGCATATTACATTTACTATGTTAAATGTACATAAACCATGAGCATTCATGCATTCAAGCAGTAAAAAACACGCTAAATCCATTTGTATTGTAGCAGTTAATAACTTTATGCACAAGGAATGTCTCTAAATTGCATAAACCAGTTCTCAGCCACTGGCCCATGCACCAGGTCCAGCCCCCAGTGACATCATCTAGTGCGTGGAGCCCTGCAGGCCATGGCCCTGCATGCTAGATTTGTTTGCTCTGCCTGCTCACGGGGCTCTATGTCAGCACATAGGGCCTTGGAGCCCACTTTTGGCATGCAGTGCCTGACCCAGCCCAGGACTCTCATCTGGCCTGTGGAGCCAAAACATTGAGAATCACTGTATTAAGCTACCCTCTTTGGCTGCTGTCAGACTGTTCAATGCAGGCAATATGAACAGTTTGCACTGCTCACCCAGCTGTGACATCAGGCTGGGATCCCTCTGCTGTACCAAGCCCACAGGTAGGACAAGGAAAGCCACACAGGTGAGAAGGAAGGATCCTGGATCTTTCATTTGTCAGGTTCCTCCAGAATCAAGCTGAAAGCCGGGAGCCTGCAGCCTGAGAGCATCCTGAGACTGGGCCCGACAAGCACCTCATCACTGCTGGGTCAAGATTCCAGTGTGGTACTGGGGCTGTGCCTCGAGATCTCAGTAAAAGTTACTAGGTGACTACTCAGGTTTCATGTTAATACAACCCAGAGTGAACACGTGCTGTTATGTCCTAGGTGCCAGTTCGCGCCTTAGTTCAGCAGCAGGGAGGATGCCAGGATCCACCAGAAAGAGGGAAAACACCTTTTCTCTCTTGCAGCTGGGAGGAGGGTGTGGCTTGATGGGTTGATGTTACAGCAAAGTAGGTTTAGATTGGATATCTGGAAAACCCTCTTCAATATTAGTGCAGCAAGGCAGTGGAATAGACTGCCTAGGGAAGCTGTGGACTCCCCGTCACTGGAGGTGTTCAAGAGGCTGGACAGCCACTGGTTGTGGATGACAGGGGCATAGTTATGACTGTTCTGCCATGGATATTTCCTATGCTTCTGGGCTTTGCTGGCTGCCCCCTGGGCTAGGAGGGGCAGCTACCTTCCTCCCCACCCTTCTGCTACATGTGTCAGGGGTTACTACTACTATCCGTCAAGGGTTTTCTTAAGCCTTCCCAGAGACGCTGGGTGCTGGCAGCAGATGTGATTGGGGGGTGCCAATGCTCTTGCTCAAACTGAAACCCAGAGGTTCTTGAATAGAAGGTCTTGTCCCTCTGCCTTAGGGTCAGGCTGTACCTGGGGTCAGGCAGGAAAGTAACCCCATGGTCAGGTGGGTACAAACTAGGGGGATTGCCTTCCTTTGTGGAAGGGGGCATGGCCCGCTAGCCTGACCTCCTGAGGGCATACTAATAACTTTTCATGGAGGCAGGACACTGGCTGCTGTGGTTCACCTGCTTGACCTGTGGCGGAGGAAGGTACAGGTACTCCTCACTTAACCTCATCCTGGTTAACGTTGTTCTGTTATTACGCTGCTGGTCTATTAGAGAACATACTCGTTTATTCGGTTATAACATTGTTTGGCCGCTACCTGCTAGTAGGTAACTACTGTGACGTAACTGGATTCGCTTAACGTCCTTTCACTTAAAGTCACATTTTTCAAGAATGTAACTATGGCCTTAACCAAGGAGCAGCTGTACCAGGGCTGTAGTGTGACACAGTTAGTTCCCCCCCTCTCCTCCTCTTTCAGCTTATTTCCCAAATGCTCATACTGGAAGCTCAAAATGATCGTATGTGCTAAAAAACAAGGGCACACTGAAAACCTATGCATATCTGTCTTTTTTCTTATGTACTTGATATTGCTCAGTAGAGCTCCAGTTATTGCTCAGCATTACTCCAGCGAGCGAGAACTGGGTCATCCAAGCGGACGCATTTCTTCCTTTCGAGGCCAGAGGTGACAGCAGCCCCCAAAGTCGGTTAAGACTCCCCGAGAGCCACTTGCGAGAGGTGGGGTTGTTGTTGTTTGTGCATGTGCCGCGTCAACGAGCCGCTTCCAAAACGATGATGCATCTTGCACACTTTTCCTGTTCAACACGGGGCTTGAAATGATCGGACGAAGACGATCGTTATCGCACGCCCGGCAACACTGTCCTTCCCCGCCTTCCTCTCCCTCATGATATGGTAGGTCAGGGCCCGCGGGCGCAAGGTGCGTGGGCGGTACTCGGCCCCCCACCCCAATTGAAGGGCTCCGCCGGGCCGTTACGCACACGCGCTGC
>NW_017729034.1:51300148-51307277 GCF_001723915.1 Gavialis gangeticus
GCCGCCTCAGCCCGGCTGCTCGCGCTGGCTCCTGAGCCCGGGGCGCCCGCGCTACAGCCGCCTGCCCGCAGCCCCTCCCCCAGCCCCGCCAGGTGAGGAACGGTCGCGGAGGGGGAGGGGCGCGCGTGGAACGCGGCGGCCGTTGAGGATAACGGTCGCTCTGAGAGGGCGGGGTGGGCACCTTGCTGAGGGGAGATGGGGCTGGAGGGGCCCCGGGGGTGGTGGGAGAGTGGGGCCGCCCATTGGTGCCGGGGAGGATGCCCGTCCCTGTGCTGCCGGCTCAGCAGAGCCCTCGGCGGCTCCTCCTGGGCACCTTGGGGTTTGGCAGTGTCCAACTGGGCAGTTGCGGTTCGAGCCTAAGAGAAGGGCGGCTGTTTCTGCGCCACTCCTCTGGGCGCCCGCAGGACGGATCCCGCTGCGGGAGACGAGGGCTGTGTGTTTCACCCTGTGATATAATAGGTCAGCGAAGGACGGGCCGCCGGCCTCTCTCTTCTGTGACCCCCCTCGTGGGCGCCTGCAATTTCAGTGCTTGAAATGAACCTTGCCTGCCTGTGTCCTTAGACCAGTAGGGCTACATCCTCCACCCTTGCTTTTCAATGAACGCTGGGCTGCCTGCTTCTGCTCCTTGGGAAGGAGCCGGGAGTGAAAGAAAGGAATGATCCTGGTCCTTGGGAGTAATCCTAACCAGGGTTTGAATTGCATGTTGATGCGGGGGGGGCGGTGTTCAACACTAAATTAAATAGGTCATTGATGAGCAAGCCCACCTGAGTGACTCCCCCAGGTTATGGCTTTCAAATCTTATGGGGGGGGAGGCTCAAGAACCCCAAGCTCCTCTGTAAATCAGAGCCTCATCCTAATGCATATTGCTATGATGACATGGGGAGGCTGCCTTCCCCTGCACGGGGGCATAGTCCTACGCATGCTGCGTGGCCTGATGAACTGGCAAGGAGGGAAAATACATTCTTTAAATTGCTGAAGGACAAAAAAGCATATTGAACTTTGTCAGTAAGGGCTCTATAGACAGTGGCTGGGAAATACTGAAGAGGAGAGTAGTTAAATTGCGGGTCGGAAGAAGGTCCTTGCTTTCCAGGCTCTCCAGTCTATCCCAAAGGATGGTTAGTAACTCCGTTGTAACCAATCTTAATTGCCGCAGCAGGTGACTCGGATCTAATTGTGTAGGATGCTTTCTTGCTGTCAAGCTTAAGATTGTTTTTTGGAAGTAGAAGAAAATATTGCACTCTGCTTCCCTTTTTTTTTAAGGTTAACTGAAAGCAAATGAAATTGCAGTTTGGAAGGCAAAGCCCCTGCAGGGGTAAAGGGCTAAAGAATGTTTCCTTATCTGTTCGGTCTTATCATGTACTCTCTCCGTTTTATTGAACAGGTATTTATAGAGCTCTGTAAATATACATGGTATCCCAAAAACTGTGGAGATAATTTTTATCCCCAAAACTGCAGAGATATCTAAGGAACTCCCCCTGACATCAGGGTAGAATTTGACATCTTGAAGCTCTTTTGATGCACTCTGACTCATCTAAAACCAAAATAAAAATACATTTGCTCTTCAGAAGCCTTTTTATGAGCCCCAGAGATTAGTAATTTTTGACAAGGATGAATTAGCAGAGTTTGGAAAATGGGAATAAATTCCATGTGAGGCAGAAAAATAATCCCATGACTCCCTTCATTTAGATGGCAGAATGTTATGATGGAGCTCCCAGGAGTCCCCTCCAGCATTTCAAGAGGAAAGCATTGGGGAACAGCTGCTCAGCATGGCACACTAGCCAACAAAATATTATTTTGACTGTAAAAGGTCATGTGTTTAATGCTTCTTATATCAAAAATGCATGTTGATCACATTAACAGAGCCATAGAGACCGAGATTAATGGGATCCACGTACAAGAGATAGCGTAAACATGGTTTGTTGGATAAGGGGCTGCTGCATAATGTAAGAACACTGATATGCCACTGACCTGATTAGAGAGGCAGTAAACATAAGATGGATGGTTACAATTTTTAGTATGGGTGTATAGCTCTAACTTAATAGTGGGCTGTTGGATAAACAAACAAGGAAGCAGCACAGTGAATCTCGGTAAGGAGACGCCAAACAAAGTTTTGGAAACCAATTACAGGAAAGTGAGGAATTATTTAACTTCTGGGGATACTATATCTTGTCTTAATCCTTACTTTGCCAGGCTAGAAGCTAAATGATCAAAAGAATATTGTTTAAAGTAAAAGAAAGGTAAGGATTACTTGTCAGGTCCTGAACTGAGATGGAACAGAATAATGGGTATGAAAGAAGTATGTGAAAGCAGTTATCTCCCCCAGCTTCCAGAGCATGGCGAGTCTCGGAGAGATACAGGCAGAAGTATAGACTGATATATTTTGTCCTCTCTTGGGCTTTGCTTCTAAACAAAGCTGTGTAGTTTGTTTACCGCATGCTGCTCTCGTAATGCCCAGTGGGAACAAAACTTAAGGGTCTGAGCCTAAGATAGACCTGTTTGAAATAAATCACAGTGGCAGGGGATTACAAACCCAAGGCCTGATCTGAGAGTATAACAGATGATAGCTACAGGCCTGAAGGGTTGAGGAGGGATGTACTTGAGACCAGAGCAAATAAGAAGTGCAGTTAGCTCAGTATCTGTGACATATGGAACTGTAGAAAACCTGCCAGTAAAGATCCTTGGTTAGAACAGCATTTATTCTTGGAGTTCAAAAAGCAATCAGATGCTTAACTAGATAACAAGGACATCCAGGAATGCAATAATAAATATTTTAAAAGGGAGAGTCTGGAAAAAATAAAATCTTAGAGGTCAGTTTTTATATGTTTACAATACTAACTGATAAATATTAGGAAGAATTTTCCTAATGGGCAAACTACCTATTTAAATTTTTTTCATCTTTTTGTGAAGGCTCTGGTTATAACTGCTATCAGATGTGCCAAAGTATACTTAACTAGACAGATCAGGTGAGCTGCTGTTCCACTGTACCAGTTTTTTGCATATAAAAAATGTTGCTTTAAAGAACAAGGAAGGATGTAGTATATGATATGAATGAGAGATTAGCTTTTAAATTAAAATGGGGTGGGGAAGCTTACAGGTGCAGAACAGCATGCAGTTTTAATTGACATGCCTTATGGGGGTGAAACCATAAAAAATGGGGATAAGAAATAGGGTAAAGACAAACACAAGCAAATACCTTTAGTGAGTAAAAGGTCACACAGAAGTAGTTAACCAGGCAATAACAAAAAGTACATATGCTTTTACACTAATGCTAAAAGTCTAAGATCAAAGCTGGGGGAACTTGAATGCATAGCAGTAAATAATGATATTGACATAATAGGTATCTTGAAACATGGCAGAATGAGGAAAATGAATGGGATGCTGTAATACCAGAATACAAATTACACAGAAATGACAGAGTAGGTTGTGCTGGTGGAAGAATTAGGGGTGCACCGGTAGAGATTTCTTGGGCTGATACCGATGGCCCATTTTTAACGAATCATATTGGCTGATACCAATCCAATTGCCAATATGCAGCCCAGCAGCTTGGAGACCAACGTCTGGCTGGTAAGTCTGTTGTGGAGAAAGGGGTGGAAGGAGGAAAGGGCTGTGGAGGGGGGCGCAGATTGAGGTCCCTGAGGTGAGAGAAGGAGTGGGGCTGGGGCTGAGATGGGGCAGGGTGTGGGACAGAGCCACGGCTCATCTTTGGGGGGCACAGAGAAGAGGGGCAGCTCCCGCCTCTGCATGCCCGCTGGGAGGGCATGTGCCCCTCCCCCCTGGATCTGTGTGTGGGGCAAGGGTGGGCTGCCACTGCAGCCTGTGGACTGGGCCGAGCTCTTCCTGATGGGGGGGTTGGCAGGGCTATGCTTGGGGTGGGGGGCAGGGTTATGGGGTGGGACTGCAGCCACCCAAAAATTTGCCGTAGGCTCCACTCCCAGCACTGCCACCACCCGCCCCAAGCCACTGGGAAGAGCTTAGCACAGCCCCGGCCCCAGCCCACAGTGGCAACCTGCCCTTGCCCTGTGCACAGATCTGGGGGGTACATGCCCTCTATGCCCTCCTGGGTTGCGTGGAGCAATAGGAGTCGGCCCCTCCCCATCCCCCTGGACAAGCCATGGCTCCATCCTCTGCCCTGCCCTGACTTGGCAGCCCCTGCCCCAGCCCAGCCCCACTCCCTCCCTTACAGTGGGAGCCTTGAGCTGTACCCCCCACGCCCCTTCCCTCCCCACACTCTTTCCCCCACAACAGCCTTACGAGCTGGATGCTGCTCTCCATGCTGTCAGGTTGTGCTCCTGACCACATGTGTGCTGCACTGTGGCTGCATGCACACACGAGGCATTATCGGCCTCATCGGCCAAAAAAAAGCCAATTGCTGGTACTGTCAATTTTCCTTATATCAGTGCCTATCCGATATGGGACCAATATATTGATGCACCTCCAGGAAGACTGGCACTCTGCATCAAAGTAGAATAGATTTTTCAACTGATAAGTGAGGTACCATAGAATCTTTGTGGATAGAAGTCTCAGGTTTCAGTAGAAACAAGTATGTCTAGAAATAAACTATTGATTCCCAGACCAGGACGGCAGCAGTGAGCTAGAAATGCTAAGGGAGTTAAGAGAGGCTGCTAGAGCAGATAACACAATAAAAGTGAGGGATTTCAGCTCTCCACAAAGACTGAGTCAATCTAACATCAGGCTGGGATACAGAGACCAAATTTTTGGATGTCATAGAAGACTGCTTCCTGGAGCAGTTAGTCTTGGAACCTACAAGAGGAAAGCCCGTTCTTGACCTAAATAACGCACAGGATTTGGTGCAAAAGGTAAGTGTTACGAGCCTCTCAATCATAGTGACCACAGTGCAGTTGGGTTTGATATCCATGTAGGAGGGAAGAGGAGAAAATGTACCACAGCAACCTTTAACTTTAAAAAGGGAGACTACATGAAAATGAGGTAGCTGGTTAGAAGTTAAAGAGGCCCCTGAGGAGGTGAGGAACTTGAAAGCAGCATGGGAACTTATTGAGGACACCATAGTGGAGGCACAGAGCAAATGCCTACTGCAAATCAAAAAAAAAAAGTGGAAAGTGAACCAAAAGAAAGCCAATGTGGTCTAATGGCAGAGTTGCAGAGGCAATAAGCAGAAAAAAGCCTTCTTTCAAAAGGTGGAATTCAAATCCTAATGAGGAAAACAAGAGCATAAACTTTCACAAACCAAATGTAGAGCAGTAATAAGACAAGCCAAGAGAGAATTTGAGGACAAACTTACTAGAGATACAAAAAGTAACATAATTTTTTTTTTAAGAACATTAGAAGCCAAAGACCTGCCAGGTTGTCATTTGGGCCTTTGGATGATCAGGATGTAAAAGGGACACTAAAGGATGACAGGACCATTGCTGAGACACTAAATGCATTCTTTGCATCTATCTTCACTGAGGAAGATGTTAGGGAAATTCTATCGCCAGGTCGTCTCCTCTCCAGGGACAAGTCCGTGGAGCTGACCCAGTTGAGGCTCAGTAGATGAGATAGTAGAGAGAACTGATAAACTAAATAGTAGCGAATCACCAGGATCTAATGACATTCACCTTAGGGTCCGGAAGGAGCTCAGATTGCAAATTGCCATACTCCTAACGGTAGTATGCAATTTAAACACAGCATTGGTACCAGAGGACTTGAGGGTTGCCAAGGTGGCTCCCTTATTGAAAGAAGGGCTCTGGAGGGGACACAGAACTACAGGCTAGTGAGACTAACTTATTGTTTCTGCCAGTTTTCCAGGAACATAATAAAAAAAAAGAATTGTTCAGCACATAGATGGGCAAAGTTGCTGATCTGGCTAGCAGCTGGACTCCATTTCCCAGCAGCCCCTGCCTGCATGGCTGGGGCCAATCTCCATGGAGACCCCAGCCACCCCTGAGTGGGAAAGCTCAAGGCTGGGGTTGCCATAGAGACCAGCTGCAGCCTCACTGGCAGCCTGCGCAGCAGAGCAGGGCAGGGGGCTGCTTCGGAGCTGCTGGGAAATTGCAATGCGGGCAGCTTGCTCTGGAGCCAGGGCAGAGTCGTGATGTGTAGCCTGAATGCTCTGGGCAGGGGTGCACAAGTAGGGGATTATGGCTCTGCCCTGGCTCCTTGCAGCAGTGACAGCCTGGTCTGGAGCAGGGCAGTCACGATCCCCTGCTTGCACTCTCTTGCCTGGAGCATGCAGGCTACAAATTGTGGCTCTTCCCTGGCTCCGGAGCAAGCTGCTCCCATCGCAAGTTCACAGCAGCTCTAGAGCAGTCCCTTGCCCTACACCACCGCATGCACTGCCGGCATGGCTGTGTCTGGTCTCCATGGCAACCCCATAGAATTACATGGACTGTCCATTTGCGGATTAGAAATTGGCTCCAGGATAGAAAGCAAAGAGTGGGTATAATTGGTCAGTTTTCATAATGCAAACAAGTAAATAATGGGGTCCCCTAGGGATCTTTGTTGGGACCAGTGCTGTTAACATTTATAAATGATCTAGACAAGGGGGTAAGTAGCAAGGTGGCCAGATTTGCCAATGACACAAAATTATACAAAGTGGTAGAGACCATGGCAGATGGTGAGGAACTACAGAAGGGTCTGACATGATTGTGTGAATGGGCAACTATATGGCAGATGAAATTTGGTGTAGATAAGTGCAAAAAGATGCACCTGGGCAAAAATAGCCCAGACTATAACTACGCTACATTAGGCTCTACATTGGCTGTTACCACACAAAAAAGAGATCTAGGAGTCATTTTGGACAGTTCGCTCAAAACATTGGCTTGGTGCTCAGCAGCCGTCAAAAAGGCAAACAAGATGTTAGGGACTGTTAAGAAGGGAATTGTAAACAAAACGGAAGGTATCATTATGCCCCTTTATAAACCCATGGTACGTTCACACAACTAGAATACTATGTCCAGTTCTGTTCCCTACATCAGAAAAGGATACACAGGAAACCCTCGCTATTCACAAAGTCCGGGTTTGTGGATTCAAATATTTGCAGGGGAGGGTAGACCAGGGAGGCTGGCAGAGAGCAAGCACCAGGGACATGGAGGGAGGTGGTAGCGGCATCTTCTACCCCAGAGGCAGCCAAGGTGCCGCTTGGGGGGGGGGGGGGGGGGGGGGGGCCCCC
>NW_017729034.1:51307615-51311042 GCF_001723915.1 Gavialis gangeticus
CTTGGGGGGTGGGGCGGGAGGGCGGGGTTGGTCCCCAGGCGCTGCAGGGGAGCAGGGGGCAGCTGTGGGGCCTGATGGAGAGGCCCATCAACATTCGCAGATTTTGCCATTTGCAGGGATCTCTGAAGCATATCCCCCACGAATGGCGAGGGTCTCCTGTAGAGAACTAGAGAAGGTACAAAAAAGGGCAACAAGGATGATTAATGGTATGGTGGGGATCCATACGAAGAGTCTAAAGAGGCTAGGCCTATTCAGTTTAGAAAAGAGATGTTTGAACAGGGACAGGATAAGAGTTTAAAAAATACTAGAAGATTGCAATGAGAAAGTAAATAGGGATTTATTACTTACTCTCACAATACAAGAACTAGGGATCACAAAATGAAATGAGTAGGTAATAATTTTAAAAGTAACAGAAAGAAGTTATTTTTTACACAGCCTGTAATTAAAGTGCAAAACTCATTGCCACTAGATGGAAACTCATTGTTTAGCCAGATTCAAATAGGGATTGGACAAATTCTTGGACAAAAGGGGTATCAGTAGCTATTGAGCAAGGGAGTTAGGGATACAGCCTTTCAGTTAGAACTTCCTAGACTTTAAACGCTGGAGGCTGCAAGTGAGAGAGGAAATATGGGGGCGGAACCTCCTGGTCATACCCAGTTCACTCTCTCAGTATCCACTCTTTGCTACTGTGACACCAGATACTGTGTAAGATCAACTTATGGTCTGATACAGTAAATGGCAGTTCTTCTATTCTCATGCCCTTATAACTTAGGGCCAGATATTTTTAAAGCAATGTATTTTCTCACATACTTCATGTACTTTTCCACCAAGAATTCAGCTGCTGGAAACTGGGGTGCACATTATAATTGAAAAAGTGGAGTAACAACAGTTTCTGCTGCTTAAGCATCTGCCAGAGGAGAGCATAAGTAAAGCTGCATGTGCTGCACTCAGGGCTTCCAAGCTGCTGACTGTGGACAGTTCGCCCACTTCCCTTTTCAACCAAAGGCTCTCAGGGAAAGATTTTTTTTCATGCTGCCTTTCAAAAACAAGATGACTATTTTATTTGAGGGCTTGTTATATGAGAGAAAATATGGTATTTACGTGCCCAGAGGAGTTATTAAAGGTGCCTGTCTGCTAACTTAGATTCATAAATGCTTTTAAAATTCTGACCCTATGGGCTAGAAATGGTAACATGCTTTCAATTAATGGTCATGAGTGGGAGGTTTGATGGTATCATGCAGTGCTTATAACTGTCCTACTGCTGTGCTACATAGGTGAGTAGACTCCTGAAAAGCTAGTCATAACCACTGTCTTCTTCTGGTGTGTCCCTACCTTTTAATTGTACTGTGTTTAAATGAATCTCATGCAATAAAACTGGCTTTCTAATTTGCCTCTGGATTTAAGTAATATGGTCCCTTCAGTTTGCTTTGATCCTTTGGCTCTGTGTCAGATGATTTGCTACTAATGGAGAAAAGAACTGACTCGCAACACAGTAAAACAAGGGCATGAATGACAATTTGCAGTACTTGTATAATAACACTTTACATTCTTATTTCTCAAAGACCTTTACAAATAAGGGTATTCTTACTTCTCATCATTTTTGTAGATGATGCACTTGAGACATAGACATTAAGGGAATTAGCCAAGGAGCACGTCCAGAGAAGAGGGACTTCTAAATTACGATCTACCATGCTTCTTCAGTGGTGTACTGTCATATAAATGGACAATTAAATCTGAAAGTGTCTGTCATGTTAAAGAACCATATTAACAAAACTTTAGGTGGTCAGAATATGCTCAGTAGGGGAAGCCTAGTGCTTGCCTCAACTAGCCACCATGTTTTAAATACTTGTCTAGACTGTAGTATGTGTGTGTGTTTAAGATCTTTGTCTTCTCATGATACAGTTTAAGACACTGCTTGGATACTGGTCTTTACTGTAAATGTAAGGTTACTCTTGACCGTAAAGATGAGCATAGTGCACCTTTATACTTGCATTCTATCATTATATTTTGCATCACAGATCCCTTAGTCCTGCAGAGGAAAGGTAGTATGGTCCGTGCTATTTTTGTGTTCCTTTGCAGTAAATGAGATAAAAGAAGTTAAAAATCAGGTCACCTGCACTTTATGAAATCTGAATTTCCACATTCAGTTGACTTTATCTTTCTAATTACAACTGGCTTTTGCTGAATTCCACAAGTATTGCATAAAGTGACAGATGTATATCTCATTTTGCTGGACTTGGGAGTTTGAGGTACAAAGTGAGCCAGTAGAAATTGCTTTTGGCTGTGGAGTTTTTTATGTTGATGGTAGCCAGCATTGTATTATGTTAGTTACTTTGATAGGCAGTTGCTGAAGTAGGAAAGCTCAATCAAGGCTTGCATAATTCAGATTTTTTTTACTGGAATGGTTATTTCCTGCTGTATACTTAATTTCTGATGTCTAACTTCTATTCAGCGTGGCAATGAATTAATTTGCTGTTTTGAATTTCAGAAGTGCAGTCTTTAGTTATTTCAGTTCTCAGTCACATAACAGAGCCTTAAGTGCACTTTTCAACTGTTTTATTGTGCTTTCAAGGTACTTGGCCTCAGGATTTGGATTCCAAACCCTTTGGCTGCAACAATAGAAGCTTAAATGTGTGTGTTATACTCCAGCTCATCCTTTTCTCACCAGTGGCTGTCTTGCTGTATATTTTATTTCTAAGCTCCATGGGACAGGGATCTAGTTTGACTTTCACCTGTGAAGTGTACAGCTTTTGTCTTATGCAGGCATTTTTTCTGACTGAGACATCATCACCATATTGGTGAATCTTGCCACGTAGAACTTGTAGTGCATCTCTGTAGTCTTTCTATTAATATTGGTGGAAATTTGGTAGGGTCCCCAAAGTATAACTAATTATGCTGGATTGCTTGACGACATGTCTAAATAGGGGATTTGAATAAGGGTATCCAATACACTTATGCTTAAGACCTTCAATCAAGAGGTGATTTGGTAATTGATTGTTTCATTGCAGAATATGTATGCTGGTGCTCCATGTACACTGATATTTTAACTGGGTGTCCCTATATCCATGCATTGCCACTGCTGTTGCAGCGCTCCAGAACACCAGATGTCTATATGTACTGAAGCCTTGTGAACCAAGGGCTTCTCCTTCCCAGAGTGCTGCTCTCTTAGCCTGGGAGGAGGAGCAGCAGCTTCAGGAGATCCCTTCAACTGCAGATTTTTTAGCATGAACACACTCTCTCTTATTCTTCACAGCCCTGAACTCTCTGCCACATCATATTCAACCCCTGGCTTCTCCAACAGTTACTTATGATACCTCTGGTTAATCATGTAGCAGTTCCTTATGGAGGCAGGGATAGACAAAAGGATTGTGCAGGAATGTGTATTAAATCTGTGCCAACCAGTTTATTGGGGGGGGGGGGGGGGGGG
>NW_017729034.1:51311273-51315527 GCF_001723915.1 Gavialis gangeticus
CTGTTGATAGTAAGAAGATTTGGGGGAAATTATATTCCCGTCTTAATAAAATTCCTTTTCAAGATCGACTTTTCTCTTGCTTACCCTTCAGAAACGGTGCACATTTTTTGTGTAGTAGTTTCGCCTTATTAAAAAAAGTATATTGCTGAGTTACACAGAAGTAATAAGTTTCTGTAACATAAACTCTGTAAGAATAAACAGGTTCTATTTGATTCTTGCTTTTTGAATACTCAAGGTCCACTCAAATTGCATGTTCCCAGCTTTCTTTGGAACTATGGAAAGCTGATAAAATCAGGTTAATAAGCGGCTTTGCAAGCTGGGTCTTTAAGAAAAATAGTAAATATTTTCAAGATTAGAATAAAATAAGTGAAAACACAAGTTGCTAGTAAGTACACAATGGAGGCATAGGTTGTGGAGTAGAATTATGGTGGTTCAGATTGTGGGTAAAAATTTGGCATAGCAGGTAATAGGGAGGAATGCAGCTCTTGTGGCGAATGTAAGGTTGGTTAGGAAACCATATGGGGAACAATATATCAGTAGCTACAGCTGACTGCATATACATGGAAGTGATGCACAGGTTTGTTTTGTTTTGTCTTTTTAATGGGTCGTTCCTATATCAAACAGGGTTTTGTGTTACTTTTTTGACAGCATATTCTACCGCTGCAAACCTTAAGCACAAGGTGGGATCCGAGCAGATATGATTGTTAACTTTAAGAGTGTTTTTTGTATTAAAGTAAACTTATCTAATGCAATTAATCTGGGAGAGAATCATTAACTGTAACTGTATATGACTGTTTAGCAAATTACTTTTCAAATGTGTTAACTCTGTTCTAGGAAACAGAATGAAGGAGGTAGTATCTAACAGTACAACCAATATATCTCAAGCAAGAAAAGCTGTGGAGCAATTAAAAATGGAAGCATACATGGACAGGATAAAGGTAATGCTGACTAACTGTTGTTAGTTTGAAATAGCTCTTTACTTTGTGACTGCTGCAGGGGAAAAAAGAACTTTATTCAACTTAAGACAAGGCTGTGTACACACATTCAAATAATCTGGAAGAATTCTCCCTGGCTTGTTCTCCTGGTAGAGAAACTTTCCTAGAAACATTTGAATGGTGAAGAGTGGAGAGCTCTTCACCATTCAAGAGCTAGAGGTGGGGGGAGCCATGTGCACATATCTCTGATACTCTGCAGACTGCCTTAGTCTGCCTGGTGACAGATGGCAGCATTGCATTGGGCAGCCCTGATTGACTGACCCAATCTGCCCATGGTCAGCTTCTGTTTTCCTGCAACACAACATGCAGATTGTGAAGAGGACATATTCTGCTCCTTGCTGGAGCAGCAGAGTCCAGCAAGCAACACAGTCTCCTGTGTAGGGGGAAGTGGTGTTGATGGAGACTTCTCTTCTGAGAGAGGCCGTAGCATGTACCATTCACTCTTCCAAGAGAAACTCTCCTAGGAGTGATTTAACCTTGATTGCTTCCATGTTGTTTTTCTTTTGGAGCAGGTATTTTTACTCTAAGAGAAACATCCTGAACATATGTAAACTCATGGTATCTCTTGGGAGACCAGCAACTCTCCAGGAGACACTGAATGTCTTCTAGATTATTTCATATCATATTACAAAATAATGTTCAAGGAATATTCACATGAAAAGAATGAAGTCTTTATAAAATTACTTACTTCGGACTTCTAGTTGGGGAATTTTCAGGTAGACTAGCTGCTCTTTCATGAGCACACCTAGCATCTGCAAAATAATCATTTCAGGTAAAATAGAAATAGTTGTGGTATCTGTGGTTACCTAACTTGCACATGTAATCCAAGTGAATTGAAACATTTAGTCAGATTTTCATCTGCATTTAGGTGTAAGTAGTTTAACTTGTGCACTGGAGCAGGTTACCTAGCTGGATTGTGGAATCTGCATCCTTGGAGGTTTTTAAGACAGCTAGACAAAGCCTTGACTGAGATGATATAGTTGGTACTGGTCCTGCTTTGAGCAGGGGGGTGGACCCAGTGACCCCCTGAGGTCTCTTCCAACCCTCCTTTTTTATGATTCTCTGATTTAGGAAATTTGCGCAGCTTAAAATCAATGTAGTGGTGGTCCACAATGCTACTGAAAATGAGACACAAAAGATCCAATAATAATGAGATTTAATTTTTATTTTGTGTAATGTGAACTTAAATGCATCTTTACTGAAAATAATCCACTAAGTAAATAGTTGTAAAGAGAAAAGACTATACTTATGTTCTGATCATGCTACACAAGATGATCAATATATTATTTCCTCAAAATGGAAGGCTCATTTTCCCTGCATTTTCAATGTAACATACACAAATATTTTTTAAGATACTAACATAAATACTTGATGCCTGGGTCCTACTTGTAAAGTATTTTACTATATAAAATTAATACCAAATAAAAAGATAGCACATCACCAGTAAAAATCTTGGCAAGAAACATGCCCTACATCACTTCACAATGTTTGCTTTAGTCATAGAGACCCATACACCGTAACTCAGTGGGAATGAGGGTATTTTGGATACCAGTCCTTCCTCTTACCATCCACTCTGTACACTGTTACGTACAGAGTATTGGGCTCAAGGCACTGTGGGCTGACCCAGTATGGTATCTCTTATGTTCTCATGACACCCACTGTATTTCATTAGGCCTTACAAGGAGTTCCCTAAGTGGGAACACTGCAGCTGGTTTCTTGTGTTTCTGTGTTGGAGGAATTTTCTTCCTGGATAGATTTGGGAGTTTTAGGCCTCACAACAATGCTGCAGCCCTCTGGAGTGGATGTGAGGCTCTCGTTCTTGACGTGCAATTAATTTAATGGAAAGCAGTATGAGCAACTTAACATATTAGATGTAAAAACAATGCACTGTGATTATATATAGCAAGGACATAAGCTTTTCTGTAGTCAGTTGAATCAAAAACAGTTGAATATTTATAGTTGAGGCAGGCCTAAGAACCAAATAGCTTAGAAACCAGACATTTCTTAGGATCATAGAATTACAGAAAATTAGAGTTGGAAGGGACTTCAGGGGGGTCATCTAGTCCCAACCACTGCTCAAAGCAGAACCATCCCCAACTATAGCATGCCAGCCAAAGTTTTGTCTACCCAGGTCTTAAAAACCTCTAAAGATGGAGATTCCACAACTTCTCTGAGTAACCTGTTCCAATCCTATACTCCTGTCCTTGTGAGACAGTTTCTCCAAATATCTAAGCTAAACTTCCCTTGCTGCAATTTGAGCCAGTTGCTCCTTGTTCTGTTATCTTCCACCAGTACGAACAGTCTAGCTCCACCCTCTCTGGAACCACCCTTCAGGTAGTTGGGGGATTTAATAGCAGCCTTCCTCAGTCTTATCTTCTCCAGACTAAATCAGCCTCTCCTCATCAGTCATATTCCCCAGGCCTCTAACTATTTTGTTGCCCTCTACTGGACTCTCCAATTTGTCCACATCCTTTGTATAGTGGGGAGGCCCAAAACTGGACACAGTACTCTAGATGTGGCCTCATCCGTGCCAAATAGAGGAAAAGAATCATTTCCCTTGATCTGTGGGCAACTCTTATTAAAGCAACCCAGTGTGCTGTTAGCCTTCTTCACAACAAGGGCACGCTCCTCTCAAGATAGTTTGGTACCCAATGTAACATCAAGTAAAATGGGAATTTTTATCATATAAGGTACCAAAAGTCTAGCGATTCCAATATTTGATGACAGCTTTTCTGAGGTCATAGAATAAAGATGACCTTCAAAGGGGACAGTAAGATTTGGGCATCTTTTGCTCTTTGCTCAAAGACAGCCTCAAAAAGGATGAATGGGTGTGGGTCATCCTATTGTCCTTCTTCCACAGATTTGTCGCTCTTTTTTTCGCCTTGAAAATAATAGATACAGAAAACTGAGTCTCTCCTACCTTTACTGAAAGACTTCTGGAAGTCTGAAGATGCAGATTTTGAGAGTGTTCAGATTTTAACTGAAAAGGTTGTGTCCTTTCTCCCAAGTATTCCTGAACTGTTCATAATACACATTAATAAGGAAAAGTCTGTAAAAATAATTTGAATAAACAATGTTTGGGTAACTGATGTCAAACAGTTACTAGTTATTTATAGACAAAGCCTGAATTTTTATAATGGAAGAGGTGGAGGGGGAGAACTCCTCAAGCTGCCTTCATAAATCCTAACCCTGCCCCCCCCCCGCCAATAAAAATAAAAAAAAATATATATATATATATATATATATATATACATATATG
>NW_017729034.1:51315626-51316180 GCF_001723915.1 Gavialis gangeticus
ATATATATATATGTACCAGCTTCCATTGCAAGTCACCTTAACTACTGCTGTCTCTGATGTATGTTATAATGAGTAGTAAGTTTAGGCTGCTCTTTTGAGAGCTTCATGGTATACAAGTAATGTTTGGAGCTGCCAATCCAGCAGCTGTCTTTCCATCCTGGATCGCTCAATAAAATGGAATAAAAATACAAGTATATGAGTCTGCATTGGGTGCAGCAAAGCATCTGACTGTTAAGATGTGGGAGAAACAATACCACTAGAAAAAAAGGTTAGAGATACTACTATTTAGCAATAGTAGATAAGTGGCTGGAGGACTATACCTGCTGATGGCTAATCTCAAACAAGGTCAAATAAATAAACGGGAAAAATCTTAAACTGAATTGGATGTGCTGTCTGATTACAGAGAATGCAAATCCCACAACAGGAAATTGGGATATATACAAAAGTAATGGTTTCTGCACATGAGAAGCCAGTTCCAACCTAGAACAGGTACCAAACAAGAACCACTGCTAGACAGAGGCAGAAAAAGATCTTGGAGTCGTCACTGATGCCAA
>NW_017729034.1:51316781-51321482 GCF_001723915.1 Gavialis gangeticus
TCTGCTCAGGTCCTTTCCGACCCTACCAACTATGAAACTTCCTCAACTAAATGGTTTTTTATAACCTTTCTGGTTAGGAAGAGTTGGGTGTATAAGAAAATGTTGATGCTGCTGCTGCGTGCATCATAATTGTTCCCTGGATGGTGGTTAGAATAACAGAATCATAGAAAATGAGGATTGGAAGGCACCTCAGGAAGTCATCTAGTCCAAACCCCTGCTCAGAGCAGGGCCATTCCCAACTAGATCATCCCAGCCAAGGCTTTGTCAAGCCAGGACTTAAAAACCTCCCAGGATGGAGATTTCACTACCTCTCTAGGTAACACATTCCAGTGTTTCACCACCCTCCTAGTGAAAAAGTTTTTCCTAATATCCAATTTAAACCTCCGTTGAGGTTACTGAGCTCTAGTAATCTCACCTTCACTAGTAGAAAAATTCAGCAAAAAAACAAAAATTAAAAAGCTCAGTACGTGAGTACAGTACTGTATTAGCTACTGTGCTGCCTTTTTTCCAAAGGGCCCTAGAAAATATTCTTATCTGGCTTTGAATAATGTTGCGAGATAAGCTGTGGAGTTGCTGACAAATGTATGTGGATCTCTACATTTTGGATGCAAAGGATAAGCAAAGTGGGTGTCATAGCAAGGATAGTAATTAGTCTAGTCATGACAAGACAGATGACATAGTAATTGCAGCATTTTTCCCTGTCATTGAAGCTTGTAATTATTAGTGCAGCTAACAGGATTATGTTCTAACTTCAGCTGTTTTAATCACCTCTGTTACTCTAAAAAGTAATGGTAAAATTCCACAGTTCTCCTGAAGCTGCTAATTCTTTTCAGCCTCACAGCTATTTCATAACTTTGACAACTAAATATTCTTCTCATCCTAAGGAGTAGGAGAGCAACATGTTTTAAATGAGGGATTGGGCAAATATTTAAAAATTAAGCAGCAGAGAGGTGGTGTATTAAGTAAGCACACATTATTTTTTTGTTAGAATTCCAGTCAAACCGGTCTAATTATTTTAGCCACTTTCGCAGCTGATATAAATGAGCTCATGAATCTACAGCTGTGATTTTATTGGAAAGATGAAAGGCTGAGCATTTGGTAGATGTATTTGGGTATGTAATTATGCATAAATAAAAATGAAGAATTGCACAATTTGAAATTGCCCAGCAATGATCAGTTCTAAATTCTTTAAAGGTAAACAAGCAACTCTTAAAGTAGCTTAAGCTCTGTCTGTTACAAAGTTTTGACATAGCTATGTTTGTTAGGATGTGAAAAGGTATACCATGTAGACAAGGAAAATCTGCCAGCCAAAATCCTGGTCTGGACTCACTTCTGTCAGTAGAGTTTCTTTATTTCAAGAGTGTAGCACTAGCAACAGAAGAACTTGCTTATATATGATAACTCACACCAGGGGTCTGTGGCCTCGATGTGTTGATGGAACCGTAGCATCTTTTGTCTAATTTCTCCTATTTTCCGAATGTGATAACCATCAAAATGTGACTTCATATAGAAATAAGCCACAGCAGGATATGTATTAATAGGTTGCTGTAGCGCACCTCCTGCGTTTTGACAGAAATGCATCCTTAACCTAAAGAAGCTGTCTGTGGCATGGCTTTAATGCTATTATAACCAGCTAATTTCTCTTTCTTAATAATCAACTTCCGTTCTTTGCAACAGCTAGTTGGCATCAGCCAGTCTCAAGGCTTCAGGAAAAGCCATAATTCAGTATTACTGACCCTGTAAACTTGGGGTAAAAGGATTTCCCTCACCTCCTATAGCAGACATAGGCAACGTTTTTGGGCAAATGTGCCAAAAACACTCACAATCTTGACTTGTAAGAAGTGAGTTGTCAGAGGTTGGCCCAATCCTTGTTGTGACAGCACAGCCCCAGCCCCTTCTCTGAGGCATGCATGCCAAGCAAAATGCCTTTGCGCACGGCACTCTGGCATGCATGCCGGGGATTGTCTACCCCGTCCTATAGGAGAACAGATGGAGTGCCTGACTTATGACACTTAGCAAGAGGAAATAGCAAACTTATTCTTTGTTATTTATAAGGTAGAGTATGGACAGACAAACACATTATACTGAGTTAAAAGGTGGGAAGGGGAAAGGTACTATTCTACAATAAATGGCAGTTTACTTTGAATGAAAAAAATAAGGCAGTTACTAAAGTTTAGCTTTCCCTTACTATGGGATTTAGTGGACCTGCAAAGCAGTCATCCATGGGTCAGTAAGTCCCTCCGCTTTACTTTGAATTAAATCACTAACTAGTTGTTCCAGTGCTTTAAATAAATTATATACTGTGGTGCTGAAGGGGATGGGGACAGCTCTGCTTCTGGAAGTGTTTCATTTGCATAGCAGTACACTGGGGAATAAGTTAGGAGTGGGGAATTGTATGATGCTTTGACTTATTGAGGGACTCAAAATAATTTTTTCATTTGACTGTTGTGACCCTTTGTATAGCTCTGCTTAGAGGGTATAGGCATGTGTACGTTTGGAGCCATTTCAAAAGGGGAGCTGCTGATAAAAAGCCCACAGCAGTTGTTACTTCTGACAGTTGCATATGGACAAGCTGGGAATGACACAAACAGAGCAAAACTGCTCCAGCTTTACTCCTGGATGGAGTGGTGTTAAAGTTAGAACTGTTTTGCTACATATATATTTTTCTCTTTGACCATGCATGGATGTTAGGATGTTAGCTGCTGTACAGCTCAGAGCAAGAGTCACCCTCCCTAGGCACACACATACCTTTTGAAATGCCTCCAAATGTCTGGGTGTCCGTACTCTGACATGCCTGTATATAAAGAACTTAAACCAGCACTCTAGAAGATGGAGCTTCTCCCATTGTTCTGGGTGGTCTTGTTGATTCACGTAAGTATACAATGGTAAGACAGTAGAACTACATTATTGTAACTTCTGTTTATCTTTCTCAAGGCATCATGGTAGAAAACATCTTCCTTTCATCCAATGTACATTTTTATATTGTTCAGTTACATTAATTGTGTAATTTGATTATAGTAGGCAGGTTAACCCACTAAAGCCAGTAGTGGAGGAAATCTGAAAAAATAACTGGGAAATATACTTTTAGCATCTCTGGTTTTCTTTCTTTAAAGCTGGGTGTTTTGGGAACTTTGTCCTCTGAAGCACTGATACTTGTCTTTAGGTCTCTCTTTTCCTCCAAATTTGCTCAACTTTAGTGTTGGCCTTGCTTCCTCTTTATTATTCCAAATGTGTAACACTTGTGCCCAGTGACCTTTCACATGGACAATTGCTACAGAATAATTATCTGTGATACTAATACTAACTTCCACAGCCAGGGACTGCAGTCTAACACTGGATTCCAACCAGCTGCAAATGTCTTTGGAGGGGGAACAAGTCTTTTAGCAGACCATGTTTTAATTCAAGTCTGTTCATCATCAAAACAGCTGGGTGCTGTAGACTGCTGGGTGAGCTGCATGCATGTGTGGGCAACTCCACACCACAGCACTGTGCACACATGAGCGCTTGTGCATCTCGCTGCACTGCGCAGGCTGGTGTTCCCCTGCATGGTGTGGTGCCCCTCCTTACTTTCTGCTCCCTGCAGGCTCTTCTGTGGCACCATGCCATATGGGCACTTCAGGGTGATGGCTCTCCTGGCACCACAGGCTGTGCCACACTGCCCTGCCCTGCCCCCTGGGGTAGGGGCATTCAGCAGAAGCTGGGTGAGTGAAGGGGAGTCCCAAGAATCCAGCTGCTGCAGCTGAAGCAATGGGGAGTAGTGGCAGCTAGGTGGAGTCTGGGGACCACGTGTTAACCCTTCACAGGCTGCTGGACAACCCTGCTTTAACTGGTACAGAATTGTAGAGAGTAACTTTTCTTTTTTGAGATGGATTGGAAAAGTCATATGGGGACTAATCCAAAGCCCGATGGATATATAAACTTATGCTAATGAAAGCTTTGCAGTGGGTTAGAGTTAAAGAAGATGCAAGTTTATCTAAAAAAAATCAGAAATTAGACTCAGTTTCTCCTGTTCAGTATAGTTGTGGAAACCCACTGAGCTCAGTGTGTAATTGAGGGGAATAGGGCATGTGGTATCCAAGCAAAAGACACTAGTTCCTCTCATTAAAAATGCTTTTTCCATGTTCTGTAAACTGTCCTATTATTAAAAACAGTTTAAAAGAAAATACCTCCACCTGCATAACAAACATTCAGCAGGCTAACTAAACAAATATTCCAGGTGGTTTGGCACAAAATTGTTCCCTACTTCAAGTACCTGAAAAAGAGGTAGGTCTCTTAAGTCAACTTGCCTTAAGATTCAGATTAATGTGATAATGCTTACAGCTTTTAATTATAATTATTGACTTCACAGAAGATTAAAAAAACCAAAACCCTGACATCGAGTGTTTTGAAGCTTGTAGTTTTCTTGCTGGACATGTGCCTAGAAGAAATGTTTTGCATCCAAGCATATAATGGCCATTGTGGAAGCTCAAGATAATATGATTCTGGAGCGGTGTAACTATGGGGGCTGATGATAAGAGCTGAGGCACAAGGGGTCTAAGGATCTACGTATTTCGATGCCGAATCTCCTTCTAAGTAGGGCAAAACAGTTGCCTATGTTAATATGCATGCACTCCACCTTGCCCCTGAGGACAATTAATCAAGACTGATTCTTAAGCTCCTATATTGGAATAAACATGTAAAAAAAAAAAAAAAAAAAAAAAA
>NW_017729034.1:51321596-51324436 GCF_001723915.1 Gavialis gangeticus
AAAAAATGAGGTGGCCTTTGAGAGCAGATTCAGATTCTTTGGTCTTCAGCACCTTAAAACAGATACACAGATTTGCTGCCACTTCAAGGGGGCTTCTGATATTTTATGCTGTATGGAAATATTTAAACAGTGCTGACCATTTCTGAATCACAAATGTTACAATGGTTATTTCTTCTCTCCTACTAGGTATCCAAGGCTGCAGCTGATTTATTGGCATACTGTGATGCTCATATTGGAGAAGATCCCCTTATTATGCCAGTGCCTGCATCTGAAAATCCCTTTAGGGAGAAGAAACTCTTTTGTACCATCCTTTGAATCTGTTTGGAATTAAAAATGCCCCTTGTGAAAATATAGTACTGATGGTGCATGCTTTTAGCATTAGGCTTCTCCTGAGTTCCCAATAATCAAACTGACAGTTGTGGTATTCTTAGAAGTAGAGTATGTTTTTATGATAAATGAGTTGATTACTTGCAAATTTTAGAGTAGTCTTTATCGTAGTGTCCAATGCACAAGCTTAACAATTTCAGATCTTAACAAAAGTTCTTTTGGTTTCAGTGAGAGCCAGATACGCTCATCAAATTGTAGATACCCTTTCTGCCAGCCATCTTTTTCTAAGACCAAAACGAGTCATAGAGACTCTTGAACTGTTTTTTAAAGCAGTTTTTGAATTCTCATTTTCTTAAAAGTTTAACTTAATTCTTTTTTCATTTACCTTTACACATTTGTATCTAAAGGAAACCTTTCAAATGATAAAACTGTTTAAAAATGTGCTAGTTATTGATATAGGGCTTAGAATGATCAGTCTGATAAAGTAAATAGTGTTGATAAATGTGAGTATTTAGTGAATACTGTAGTAAATATGATTAGAAAACAAATTTGGTGGAATAAAGCAACTCTGAATCTTTTACTGAACAAAATAAAGAAGCACAAACCTAGTGCTTAACTATACTAATAAAACTTGTACAAAAACAATTTTTTTTTGTATTCTATTTTAACTTGATTTAAACTCTCTTGAAATGAGAGTAAATATTACACTTGCTCGTTTAGTCTATAGGTTCTGTCGGTAAAGAGCAAGACCATACCCTTATCAGCAAGGATCCAGGTTTTCCGTTTCCTGCAGAAAAACATGGAAAGATGCAGATTTTCCCTTTTAAAGGAGAAAATGCAGATTCCCCCCTTTGATGCAGGATATCACAGGTGGAGTTACAGCCTACAAGAGCTGCTTGTAAAAGGGAGAGAAACTCTAAGCCCTGCCTGGAGGGGTGGGAGTAGGGCCTGAGAATCGGAGTCAGCCAGGGCTGGCTCAGACTCACTTTCCATCCTGTGGCCTTTACTGTAAGTACATCTTCTGAGGGCGGAGGAAAGCTGCAGGCCTCCACTGGCAGGGCTGGGGAGAGGGGCCTGCGGCGAGAACCAGCAGGACAGGCATGTGTGGTGGCGCCCTCAGGACACTGTGGGGGAACCCAAGCAGCATCCCCGTGCTGGGATGCAGCCCTGCTGTGTGTAGGAATGGGCAGGCAGGGTCTCTTACTTAGCCTCTGGGTGCCCTTGGGACAGGGCTGGGGGCGCTGCTTAAGGGGAGCCAAGGCACAAGGCTGAGCATCGCCTATGCTCTGCATTGGCAGCCTTTGCCAAGTGTTCACTGTGCCAGATTCCACTGGCCTGTGGCTGTGGCAGCTGCTGGCAGCTGTGCTGGGGCTAGCACTGGAGGTGATGGCTGGGGGTCGGCAGGGAAGGGGGGAGTGGCGTGGCTGGCTCACATGCCACTGCACTTGGCCTGGGGCCCTGCCAGCCTCACTGGCCCGGGGGGAGCACAGCTCCTGCATCACCAGACAAGATGTGACCTGCCAGTGGGAACCACAGCCGCATGGGCAGCTACCGTACAGCACCCGGGCTTTGCGCCAATGCCAGAACATGCAATCCCAACCTGGGGGTGGGGAGGGGGGCTCCTGATCCTGAGAACTACTTGGGGGTGGGGGGTGACAGAGTAGAGGTGGCAGCAGGTGGAGGTTGATAAGAGGTGGGGATTGAAATGGCAGAAGGTCTGTGTGTGTATGCAACAGGCAGGGGGTGACAGGAAGGGTGTGTGTGTGTGAGAGAGAGATTGCGGGGGCGGGGTGCCCCAGGTAGAAGCCAGAGTTGGGCCTGGAGCCCCCCTGCTTCCTGCAGAGCAGCCTGTGCAGGGGGAGGCTGGCCTGAAGGGAAAGGGGCTTGCCCAGCCCAGTCCCTAAGCCCCAGTCAGGGGTTTTCAGGAAGGGCATGGTCACCACTAGAGCTGGGGCACAAGTGCAGGAGCAGAACAACAGGATGTGGCACTGTTCAGAGCCACAAAGCAGGATGGGGACAGGGACAACAGCTGCAGCTGGACCCGTGTCCTGATGCTGGGAGGAAGCAAGTGGGTGAGTGGGGCTGCAGGTCGGAAGTGAGGGGCACTGGCAAGGCTTGGGGGGCTGTGGCTTGGGAGTTAGGACCTAACCGGCATGTCAGAACTGCTTAGCACCCCAAAGCAATGGTGGGGGAGGGGGACAGCCACAGTTGGACCTGTGTCCTGGTGCAGGAGCGGGTGGGAGCAGTTCTGCGGGAGGGAGGGAGTGGGGAGTAGGCAGGAGCTGTGGGTCAGGAGTAGGGGGCACCAACAGGGCTGGGGGGTCTGTGGCTTGGGGATGAGGGGCACTGGCATATTGGGGTTGCTCAGTGCCACAAAGCGGGGGAGGGGGGGCAGGCAGCCGCAGCTGGACCCACATCCTGGTGAGTGAAGGGGGGAAGGGGAAGCTCGGATTTCCTATGATAAAAACCCCCGAAATCAAACACCAAAATATATAGGTATTTAGAATTTATTT
>NW_017729034.1:51329436-51340089 GCF_001723915.1 Gavialis gangeticus
CAGGATATCACAGGCGGAGTTACAGCCTACAAGAGCTGCTTGTAAAAGGGAGAGAAACTCTAAGCCCTGCCTGGAGGGGTGGGAGTAGGGCCTGAGAATCGGAGTCAGCCAGGGCTGGCTCAGACTCACTTTCCATCCTGTGGCCTTTACTGTAAGTACATCTTCTGAGGGCGGAGGAAAGCTGCAGGCCTCCACTGGCAGGGCTGGGGAGAGGGGCCTGCGGCGAGAACCAGCAGGACAGGCATGTGTGGTGGCGCCCTCAGGACACTGTGGGGGAACCCAAGCAGCATCCCCGTGCTGGGATGCAGCCCTGCTGTGTGTAGGAATGGGCAGGCAGGGTCTCTTACTTAGCCTCTGGGTGCCCTTGGGACAGGGCTGGGGGCGCTGCTTAAGGGGAGCCAAGGCACAAGGCTGAGCATCGCCTATGCTCTGCATTGGCAGCCTTTGCCAAGTGTTCACTGTGCCAGATTCCACTGGCCTGTGGCTGTGGCAGCTGCTGGCAGCTGTGCTGGGGCTAGCACTGGAGGTGATGGCTGGGGGTCGGCAGGGAAGGGGGGAGTGGCGTGGCTGGCTCACATGCCACTGCACTTGGCCTGGGGCCCTGCCAGCCTCACTGGCCCGGGGGGAGCACAGCTCCTGCATCACCAGACAAGATGTGACCTGCCAGTGGGAACCACAGCCGCATGGGCAGCTACCGTACAGCACCCGGGCTTTGCGCCAATGCCAGAACATGCAATCCCAACCTGGGGGTGGGGAGGGGGGCTCCTGATCCTGAGAACTACTTGGGGGTGGGGGGTGACAGAGTAGAGGTGGCAGCAGGTGGAGGTTGATAAGAGGTGGGGATTGAAATGGCAGAAGGTCTGTGTGTGTATGCAACAGGCAGGGGGTGACAGGAAGGGTGTGTGTGTGTGAGAGAGAGATTGCGGGGGCGGGGTGCCCCAGGTAGAAGCCAGAGTTGGGCCTGGAGCCCCCCTGCTTCCTGCAGAGCAGCCTGTGCAGGGGGAGGCTGGCCTGAAGGGAAAGGGGCTTGCCCAGCCCAGTCCCTAAGCCCCAGTCAGGGGTTTTCAGGAAGGGCATGGTCACCACTAGAGCTGGGGCACAAGTGCAGGAGCAGAACAACAGGATGTGGCACTGTTCAGAGCCACAAAGCAGGATGGGGACAGGGACAACAGCTGCAGCTGGACCCGTGTCCTGATGCTGGGAGGAAGCAAGTGGGTGAGTGGGGCTGCAGGTCGGAAGTGAGGGGCACTGGCAAGGCTTGGGGGGCTGTGGCTTGGGAGTTAGGACCTAACCGGCATGTCAGAACTGCTTAGCACCCCAAAGCAATGGTGGGGGAGGGGGACAGCCACAGTTGGACCTGTGTCCTGGTGCAGGAGCGGGTGGGAGCAGTTCTGCGGGAGGGAGGGAGTGGGGAGTAGGCAGGAGCTGTGGGTCAGGAGTAGGGGGCACCAACAGGGCTGGGGGGTCTGTGGCTTGGGGATGAGGGGCACTGGCATATTGGGGTTGCTCAGTGCCACAAAGCGGGGGAGGGGGGGCAGGCAGCCGCAGCTGGACCCACATCCTGGTGAGTGAAGGGGGGAAGGGGAAGCTCGGATTTCCTATGATAAAAACCCCCGAAATCAAACACCAAAATATATAGGTATTTAGAATTTATTTTATTATAATGATTGAGGCACAAGTAGGCTTCCAAATTGCTTTAAAACTGTAAATATGTCAATAAAACAGTGTTCAACTAATACTATACATATAGTGGCATTTCATTTTAATCATGGAAAAACATGGATTTGAGGGGTTTTGATCAGATAATTTGGGATTTTTTTTCAGGGAATTTGAGATTTTTAAACAGAGAAAACTAGGATCCCTGCTTATCAGTGTAGTGAATAATACGGACTCTAAAGTACTATCTAAAAATGTCTGTTCGTACCCCTGACTTAGGGCAGCAGTTCCCAAACTGTGGGTCGTGACCCCAAATGAGATTGCAACATCAGTGGGTGGGAGGACTGTGGGTTGGGAGTGAGGGGCCATGCTGAGGAAATGGGGCTATACATGGGGTCATATTGAGGGAAAGTTTGGGAAGCACTGGCTCAGGGGTTATGTTGATGACTCTACCCTGCTTGCAAATTATCTGGCTATCATTGTGTACCAGCTGGCCACAGATCATAGAAAAGTACAGCTGGAAGGGACCTAGAGGCCATCTAGTCCAGCTTCCTGCTTGAGGTAGGATCGTCCCTGACAAAAGCATTGCAGCCAATTGTCTGTTTAACCTGCTCTTCATGTTTCCAGGGATGGAGATTCCAGAATTTTTCCAGGTATCCTATGCCAATGCTTGACCACCGTTCTAGAAAGAAAAGTCTTCTTAATCGCCAACCTAATTTTCCTTTGCTGGAGTTTCATGCCATTGCTTAGTCCTGCCCCCTATAGCCACAAAGAAAAGTTTATCTCCATCCTTTTTGTAATCTCTCTTCAGGTAATTGGAAACTGTTATCACATCTCTCCCTTCATCTTCTCTTCCCCAGACTAAACAGTCCTAGTTCTTTTAGCCATTCTCCATAAGTCATGTTTTCCAGGCCTTTAATAATTTTTGTCACTCTCTGCTGGACTCTTTTCAATCTGTCCACATTTTTCTTAAAGTATGGTATCCAGTTTTGGGCCCACTATTCTAGGTGCGGCCTCGCCGTTACCAAATACAGCAAGAGTCACTTCCCTTGATTTGCAAGTGACACTCCTGTTAATACAACCCAGGAAGCTGTTTGCTGTTTTGCAACAGGAGCACGCTGTTGGCTCATATTCAGCTTGTGGTCCACAGTAATCCCAAGATTCTTCTCTGAAGTACTGCAGTCTAGCCAATCTTTTCCCCGTCTGTATTTCTGAATGGAATTACTCTGTTCCAAGTGCAGAACTTTGCACTTGTCCTTATTGCACTTGATCTGATTGATTTCAAACCATTTCTTAAGTTTATCCAGGTGATCCCAGCCATATACTCCAGCATGTCTACAGCTCCACCCAACTTGGTGTCATTTGCAAATTTGCTGAGTGTACATTCAGTGCCATCATCCAAATACCAGATCCAGGACAGATCCCTTAGGGAACCTCCCTTGATATCTCTCCTCCTAAGTAGACATTGAGCTGTTGATCACTGTTTGTTGAACATGATGATCTAACCAGTCTTGTATCCAACTTACAGTACCTTTATCTAGTCTATTTCCTTAGCTTGTTAACAAGGATGTCATGGGAGACAGTGACAAAAGCCTTCCTAAAGTGAAGGCAAGGTTCTTTGGGTAGATGTGATATCTTTCATTAGACCAAATAAATAGTTGGGGAAAAAGATTCTTTGCAAGCTGTCAGGCACAAAACACTCTTCTTCAAGCATTGGCAGACTCTGCTGTTGTTCTGAGTACTCGAAGGTAGAAAAGAAGCTAAAAGTGTGGATACACCTTTCTAAAGTGAAGGTGTATCCCACACGTAGCTCTCCCCACATGCACAGAACCTTATCATAGAAAGAAATCAAGTTGTCTATGCTGGCTGTTCCTGATCACTTTGCCTCTAGGTGCTTCACAGTGGATTCCTGCTCCTTGATTTTTCCAGGTATTGAGGTCAGGCTAACTGCCCTGTAGTTCCCTGCACCCTCCTTTATCTCTTTCTTTAAAATGTGCATATTTGTCCTTTTCTAGTCACCCAGGACATCCCCGGACCTCTAGGAGTTCTCAAAGAGTATTGCCAGTGCCTCTGAAATTACCTCAGCCAATTCCTTCAGTACTCTAGTCTAATGTGTATCCCATCTGGCCCTGCAGACTTGAAAGCATCTAACTTCTAATAAACCTGACTGATCTTTTCTTACTAAGAAGTGAGCATCACAAATCGTATCCTGCCAGCACACACACAGATCATCTAAACTGAGGGAGCCTGGCATGATGAGTAACACCCAACCCCCCTAACAACACTGATTAAGTCCTCCCTGACAATGCTGGTGACTCCCCAGAGTCCCACAAGTACAAATAACATATTTTGTCATCGACAGACAGTGCTTCTACACAGAAACAAATATTGTCATGTTCCTTGGTTTTGAACACCCAGTCTACATAACCTCTATCCCACACTCCACAAAGTATGCTGAAAATGGTAGAAGCAGATGTTACTCTGAGTGCATTGAGGAATATGGCAGAAGACATACAGGTTTAGTTCTGAAATGGTCAGGCACTACCATGTTTTTAAAGGTGGAAGGCTTAATCCTGCTCTCATTCAGCTCAGTGGAAGCCTAATGTCCCTTTTGGCTAGTGTCTGAGAACTGTTGTGAATTTCAATGTGGCTAGGGACAGACATTCAAAAAGCCTGAGCCTGAATTGATTCAATCTTTGAAGGCTTAGACTAATCTGTCTAGGCTGAATCAGTTTGTACTGGACTGAGAAAATGCAGGCACATACCAGCAGTGGCTCAGGCTAGAAGCTGGGGAGTGCTAGAGTAGCCCTCCCTTCCCTTCTACAGTGCTAAGCTGAGGGGGGAGAGGGTGGCCAGGCCCCAGCAGGACACTCTGATTAGGGAGAGGTTCCCCCCCACCCCACACACCCTGCTGGTCAGTGAGGGAACCAATAGGTTTACACAATATTTATCACCCCATCAGCAAAACACAAGGATCTCTCATTAGTTCAAGGTCTTCTTAAACAACTTGTTCCAAGGAATGAGGAACATTACCAATTACCTGTTGATTAGCTCCAAAGAGCCCTAAGCTTGTCCTGTCTCCCTTTGTCCAGCCTCCCACAGCACGGACTGTAGCCAGCATGTGGTATGCTACCTAATGCTGAGAGGTGTCCCTGCTTAGCACGGAGTGGTGAGGGGAGGATGGGGAACAGAAGGAAGCCAGGCAGATGCCTGCAGTCTTTGCTAGAGCTGCAGACAAGGAGCAGAGGGGACGGGCCAGCTCTACTGTAGAGCAGAGAGCCCCACCCAGCCCAGAGAGCATGCCAGGATGCTGGGGGAGTCTGATTTAACTTAAACCAGGAAGGAGTTTTGGACACATTGCATAAATTGGTTTGACCCAAATCAGTTAAGGCTGATACTACATTCAACCAAGTTTATCTCAAACCAGTTTTAGCCATTTTCAGACCGGTTTATGTGCACATAACACCTGTTCTGTTACAGGTTTAAACCAGTTTCTGATCACTTAAACCAGTTTATGTGTATTGTCTGTCCCTAGCCTGTGTGTCTTCAGGAGGTAGCCACCCTGAACAAACTAACTTTCAGTAAGGGTTATACTTGGTATACTCTTTAGGTCCCTGTCATCAGCTTAATCTATATGATTCCATTATACTACAGAGCCCTGTCAACAGGAAGTTGCAAACTCCGTATAAATTCTGACAGAAATTAGATCTATACCTTTTGGTGAAAGCTAATGTTTTTCGGATACATGCCTTTTCTCAAAATACTCTGTTTTACAAAGTAGTTGAGATATTTTCTTGCAAGGTGGGAGACTTGTTTCACATTTTAACTCTGTCTGATACTCAAGCACAGGTCACACCCAAGAGACTGCTCTAACCCCCAGCTAGAAAGTCTGACCTATACTTTTTTTCTTGGGCCCAGTATTTTTTTCATTATTTGTATAAAATGGAATTGTTCTAATGGGAGAGTGAGATAGTCAGGGTGGCTAGGATCTGGAACCAACTTCCAACGGAAGTGGTGTTGGCTCCTACCCTGGGGGTCTTTAAGAAGAGGCTTGATACCTACCTGGCTGGAGTCATTTGAGCCCAGTTTTTCTCCTGCCCAGGCAGAGGGTCGGACTTGAAGATCTACAAGGTCCCTTCCGACCCGACTTCTATGATTCTGTGACTTGGCCCAGAATACCCAATAGCTTGCTGGCCTGTCTGCTGGGTTGTAAAGTGCTGGATTTGAATCCTTATTCCAAACTAGGTAGTTAGGAGTTAGATTTTGGTGTCCTATGTACCTAGAGAGTCTTTGGCTAATGAGCATTTGTGTATACACACACCAGCTGCTACCAGACAGTGTGGAGTTTGATCTGGTCATGCAGTCAGGCCCATGGGTAGATGGGTAGAGGAGTATCTACTTAGAGAATTCTGGCAGGGCTTAGACATAAGTCAGGGCTTGCAGCTGTTTAGTTCTCAGGAGCAAGTCCATCTGCAGAAATTTGGATGCCATGGGGATGCAGCAATATGGTTAGCAATAGCTGGAGAAGACCTGAAAAGTGTGCTAGTGTCTGCATGTTGGAGTTAAGTGCCTACTGTGGCACTTGCTTGGGAGCAAGCAGCAGCTCTTTTGTTCTACCAGCTACATGTGGACAAGGAAGGAACAATACAAATATAGCCAAACTGCTCCTACTGTAACCCTGAATGAAGCAATGTTTCATGCTTTTTCATGTTTCAGTGTTGAACAGTTTATCTTTAAGAAAACCGTGTGAGATGGATGAGACATTGGTAGGGTAATGTTCTGTATTTGGCAGAGAGAGCTTTCCTGTTTTACATGCTTGAATTCAGACTTCCCAAAGCACCAAGCTGTGTCCAGATATGAAGGTCTTATTTATCTGCCATGCTCCCAGATTCTGAAAGCTGTACAGGCCAGTCTGTTCAGTAAAGAAATTACATGATGTTTAAGTCCCAGACCAAAGATGCACTGACATTTGCCTCCTATATTGACAGTGTAAATAAGCAGTAGTTTTGGTAACCCATGCAGAAGACCTCTGTAGCATTTTAAAGTTGCTTTGTATCAGAAGCTGCTTTAGAGGTCTTTAACAGACTATTAGTAAAACATTATGTGGTCAGACAAGCTATGTTTCAACTAAGAACTGCTGTAGTAGTCTTGGGTAGTATTTTAGACTACTGCATACTTTTATTCAGGTTAACTTCTTCTGCATTAGGCTATGAACTAGCTCCTATTTAATGTTTATGTTAAAGGTTTCTAATACCAAATCTTTGCTATGAGAGCATCTATCACAGGAGCTGGCAACCCCCAGCACAAGAGCCAGAACATGGCATTTGGAGACATTTTGCTTGGTACACCAGCCCTCAGGCTGGATGGTGGGGGAGCTGCCAGGGGCTGATGCTTCTTGTGGCAGTGCAGCCCCAGCCCCTTCCCCACTGCCTGCCTTGAGACGTGTGCCTCTGCCACCAGCAATGAGCCATGCCGGGGCTCCATGGACCCCAGTGCAGCTGCTTGCAGCCTCCCTGCAACTTGCTGCAAGCAGCCCGGGCTTCATGGTAGGCAGCAGGGGCCTGGCACAGCTCACTGCTGTTGGAAGGTGCACGTGCACCTTGGGGCAGACAGCAGGGAAGGAGCCAGGGTTGTGCTGCTACAAGAAGGACTGGCCCCCCTATGGTTCCCCTGCCATCTATCCCTCGCACTCCAACATCTTACAAGTAGAGGTGGTTTTCTTGGCACTCTGCCCAAAAATGTTGTTGACCCCTGATCTATCACAATATGGAGTGTTCAATACTCAGCCTTACTTTGGGGATGAAATGTAGGTTGTGGCTGATAAGGCAGATATACTTAGTGAAAGTGAAGCAAAAATAGCTTTCTGTGAATGTTAGAAAAATCACACAGCAACAAAATGCTTAACAAGGTCCTTAAGGGAATCCTTTCTACATTTTAAATGATGTGATAACTTCAACAAGACTAGTCAGATCACCATAGCAACATTTTCATTTATCTGTCTATGTTTGTAGTTTTAACTGGAACAGGGAGAGAGGAATGTAAGCCATACAGCTGCATTCTCAAAGCTTTTGTGAGAGCTTGCATTCGTGGTTTATTATTAACATTATCATCTGGAATTATAAAAGGATGTCAGTTTATTGTAATATTGCACACACCTTGCTTTCAGTTTCAAAGTATCCTTAACATCTAGTGTTAAACTACATAGTACTATATAGTATCTTTGAACTTCCCTTATTATAAAAGATGCGTTTATAATAATCAGATCTGTTCACTGGTAAAATTATGTTAAGAGGAAAACATTGGTTTGTGCATGATTGTCTTGTCCTTTGAAACCATCATGAAATTGTGTCTGATCTTTTTTGATTTTGTGATAATCTACCAGAATATTTGTAGCAATTCTTCTTCCTGAATGAGGATCAGTCCTAAACTCAGCCAGGTTAATTTTACATCTGCTGAGACTTTTTTTATTGTTATGGTAAAGAGTAAATACTTTATATGTTGTATTGCAGGATGTATTATACCTGGAGTGACTATATATAGTCCGTATCTGATTTTGTTTGAAAATGATATAACTACCTCCCATTCTCAACTATGTTTAGTATTTCATTTAAACTTCTTTGACTGTATGTATAGTCCAGGCAAAGCACCTAATTCAGAAAGACCTGATCCAGTAGCAGCAGGGAAAAATAATAATAAAAGTTTTTGGCAAATTATGACCATAGGGACAAAATATTAGCTTAATTCCCAATGTGTATATTTCTTACGATACATTGGTTTGGTTTTGTTTTTTTAAAAAAAAAATAAGTTTAACAAGTTACTTGCAGCTGGTGATGGAAATGATGGCTTCTCACTGAAGGAAATTTTATCTGTTAAGCCACAAGCAGATCACTATCTCACCTCTCAGTCTCAAGTACATATCTTTACTGAGTAACAGAAAGGCCCCTGGCCTTAATTTTCTTCCCCCCAGATAGCTTTAAGAAATTCTTTGACTGGTGGTGTCCAGTTTTGGAAAAAAAGATACACACACACAGATACACACTATTATTTTAGAAGCCATTTTTCCAAAGTATTGGAAAGAACATATAATAGTCCTATTTTTTAAAAATGGTGATATGCAATCCTGCATCATATTGTCTTATTAGTCTTATGTAAGTTCCAGCCAAAACCTTTGGGAAACATGAATTTTTTTCATCTTCAGATGTGGATTTCTGAAATAATGTTTTGGAAGAAGAGAAGGCTATCATTGCATAGTCCAATGCTTCATGCTGTATTATTTAGCATCTAAATAAGCAAAAAGACAAAATAATTTATATGTAGCCTTCATAGAACTAAAGGAAGCTTTTGACTCTGTAGACAGGTTAAAATTATGGAAGAAACTGGCAATAACATCAGTAGATAGAGCTCTCTTACAGTTAATCACTTGTATTAAAATTCAGCATCTTCGGTGTGTTATGGTATTGACTTCCTGTAGTTTCTCAACGAAGACAGAGGTATGACAAGGATGGTTGCTTGCTCCACTACTTTTTAATCTATTTTTGAATAGTTTAAAACATGTACTAGCATGGAATAAAGCCCATGCACTCATGAGATTGAAAGATTCTATCCCTGACTTGCTTCATGCAGATGATATACTATTAATGTCACAATTCCAAATAGGCCTCCAAAGGTTATTAGATGCTTTTTAGCAATAGCGCGCCTCAAATAGCTTGGAAACCAACACTGCTAAATCTAAGGTACTGGTTTTTGGTAATGAAAGGAGGGGATGAGTTCGTTTTTTAAAGGAAAAGAAATTAGAGGTGGTGTCTTCACTTAATTACCTTGGGATCTATTTTAATAAAAATCTGAGCTGAAATAAGCACATTGAAAATGTAAGCAGTAGAGCAAAATAAGCCTTGGGTAGAATGTTATTCTTTTACAATAAGGATTGTAGTGGCAGCACTAAAGGTCTATAGTGCTAAGATAGCATCTGTCTTATTGATGGAGCAGAACTATGGGGTGCTGACCCCATCGATCAATCAAAAATAGAAAAAATCTCTAATTAGGGCAGCTTTTATCTGTACCTAATTCTATAAGTGGGGGGCTCATGCTCTCTGAAACAGGACTGATTTATGTGAGCACTTCAACTCTATTAAGAATTCAAAATTATTGTATGAAAATCAGATCATTTACACCTATCAGATACCCTAAGAAGTGCATTTTAGTAGCCTCTCTTTTTCAAAATGAATCCTTGTTTGGATGGTTAAATAACATCTGTATTCTTCTCCAGACAAATAGCCAGGGAAATATACTGAGAGTCACTAACCCAATATTTCCCCAATATTTAAAACAAGATATAAATTTAAGAATTACAGAAGTCAGCGTACAATCAGATATACAGGCCACTGACTTTCTCAAACTTCCCTTTTTCATAAAGAACTCTTTTGGCTTAGAAACCTACCTATCAGCGGGTACATAACAACCAACAACAAGAGGTCATTACTAGACTGTGATTCACTCTAGTAAGATCTGTCATGGGCAGGTGGTGTCGGAACCCATGTTCAGGCAGAATATGTTCTTGCAGGAAGAATGAGATAGATGACTCAAATCATTATTTGTGGTCTTGTTCGTTCTTTGAAGAAGTGTAAGGCAAATGGATCTCTCCAGTAGTGGAAATTTTTTAATACCATGCTAATGAAGCAAAAACAATGTGGCTTCTCTCTAATGACTCGCAGCCTGTCCCTAGATGTATACTCCTTGGGTGTATCTGTATTACTTGTACAAAAATAAAGGCCAAAAATCATACAGAATTCTGTTTTATTTTATTGTCCACTGCTTCCCTTTATCTCAGTTTTGTATCATCATATACAATGCAGTGTTTTAATTTTGTTTAAACTGGTAGAATGTGCTAGCTTATTGTTAACTTTAGCAACAATTATAAATTTTGTGTGTGTGTGTGTGTGTGTGTGTGTGTGTGTGTGTGTGTTTTGTATTATTCATGTATTTTTTTTAGCAAAAGTT
>NW_017729034.1:51345089-51368416 GCF_001723915.1 Gavialis gangeticus
TTTTGTTTAAACTGGTAGAATGTGCTAGCTTATTGTTAACTTTAGCAACAATTATAAATTTTGTGTGTGTGTGTGTGTGTGTGTGTGTGATTTGTATTATTCATGTATTTTTTTTAGCAAAAGTTGTAAACAAACTGCTGCTTCTACTACTGCTACTACTCAGGACCTGGTCAATTAATAATTTAAAATGACTATGATAAATTTGGATCCTCTGAGAACTATTATTCAAGGGTTAATAATAAAAAAAAAATCTTGATCTCTCCAGAGTGGAGTTAGCTTTCCCTTTTATGCTATTCTGTGTGCCACAGAGGACCACAAACAGTCTCAGAAACAGTCCTTTTCTACGCAAAATGTGTCTGTGTTACTACTGAACATTTTATTATTTTACCAAATGTGAGATGACTTGGTTAAGCTGACTCTGAGATGTGGAATTTAGCTTCCTGTTTGGAAACTTTTCCCAACATGTGTTTGTCATGTTTTGACCATATCTTGTCTCAAAAATGCCTTGCTTTGGAAGCTTCACAGGAAAACTTGTTTGCAGGTTCTTGTGCTTTTATGTCTTCAAAAGGGAGCTTCCATATGTACTGGTATCTGTGCTACAAAAATTGCTCATTTCTCTTGTGTGTGAGGGATTTTCTGTATTGAAGCAGTGAGTCTGTTTTCATTGCCTTGACCGTGATCCTGTTCCTTTTGATTTCAGTGGGTGCATCTACACATGCTCCTGACTGCGCAGTCCCAGCAGCACCCAGGTAGTTTTCAACCCTACTGTGCAGTAGCGGTGGTGTCACAGTTAGTGCCCACCAACACTATGTTGCCATAGCGATAAGATACATCGCCACAGTTCTCACTAGGGTGGCATAGCATCTTGTGTAGATGTGCCCAGTGAGAACGGGAGTTGGCTTCTTACTTGTGGTGTTTCATATGTGTTTTTTATCCATGCTGCTGTCAGTACTATCACTCTTACAGTTATTTCCCGCACAGTCAGACCATAAAGGTGATGCATTCACCCATGGCCAATTGAGCAGACTTCCCCACGGTGAATTAAGGTTAAGATACAAGCAGGCAGTAGCATTTGTGATGCTAGCTGTTTTTTATCCCCTAGGCTCAGCTGCCTGCCTGACACTTGGTTTAAAGTGTTGTCATTCCAGCACTGAGAACAATTTCACTCTGTGCTGCCATATGCCAGGATTCTCCTTCTCTCCCTGAACCACATACTAAATTGGCAGCAGACTGCTCTGTTAGTGCTAACAGGCAAGATTTTCAATTTAATCTTTATTACTTATTCATTATATACATAGGGAGTACTCTATTTAAATTGAGCTATTTTATAGATTAATCTGGTTTAGATTATAAATGAAATACTGCTCCCTGTCATATCTGATTAATCTTAGATTCTTTGTTGGTTCAATAAAAGCACCTGAGGAACTGATATGCTGATGTAACAGCAGAATTTGGAGGATTAATGGAAATGTGTCCATTTGCCTATGGGATTTACATAAAGAAATCAAACTAATATCTCTGATCCTTGACAGAGGCAAACAGCACTTTAGAAACAGTGATTTATGCAGGCACATGTTTAAAATACAGCAATTTAAAATAGCCATTGTTGATATGTTAAATTAATCTAATATCAAATTATAAGAACAAATTATGTAATTTGATATGAAGTGCTGTATAGCAGTATCATAGCATGTGAGGTTGAACCAAGGTGCAATCATTGCTAGCTAAAGACTTTTCCTATCCATTCAATGTATCTTTTACAACTATATACCATTAAAAATTCATATACAGTCTCATACATGAAATACAAAGAGTATGATGCTCCTTTAGGGCTATTACAGAGGCTATTTTGTTGTGTTGTTGTGAGACTCCTGAAAAATTACATTTCTTTTGCCAGAAATATAGGGATTTTGTATTGAGAGTAATTAAGCATATACCAGTATAGTGGTTACAATGGCATACTTAAAATGGTAACACCAACACTATCAGAGCAAGTGCTGTGTAAAATCATAAAAAACAGGTCTAAAGTTGACCTCAAGATATTAGCTATCAAATACCCAACTCATGGTAGAATCATCCCCATCTAAACCACTCCAGCTAGTCTATTGTGCATTTAAAATTTGCCAGTGCTGAAGGTTCCACACTGGCAAATAAGTATATTTGCAAAGCAAGTATAATTTTATCATTTAAATCTCTTTTGAAGAGAAGAACAGCTTTTCACTAATATAGGGTATATCCCTTCCCAAATTCTCATCTACAAGAGGTATTAGTCTTTCAGGGTGGTCTATTACTGCCACCCACTGGATGATGCAATAAAATAGCAGACTTCCTAAAGAAAAAATAAAGAATGAAATAGGTAGTGCTAAAGTGATGTTGTAGCCATGCTGGTCCAGGAATTATGTGAGAGGTAAGGATTTTTTGGAGTGATATCTTTTATTAGACCAATGACTGCAACTGCACTGGGAGCAGCCCTGCCAGTAAGCTGTGCACACTGTGGCCAATGGGCACAGGCAGGAGTGTAGCGCTGGCTGCCCCAGGCGGGGCTTGGCCTCATGTGGAGTGCTGCAGGGGCAGCCACGGACCACGCTGCCTGGGTGAGCTCTCCTGCACACATCCTGCATCCCCATCCTGCCTCTCCTCACCCCTGGCCGGCTCCTGGAACCTAGCACCCAGGCAGCCCCTCACATGCCCGCCCCTCCACAAGGCAGGGGCATGTAGGAAGTGGATCCTGGCTTTGGCCAGGCCCTGGCCCTACGTGTCTGCCTGCAGAACCAGGGCTCTGCCCTGGCCGCAACCCCAGCCCTGTGATCCTGGGGTTTCCATAGAAACTGGCCGGGAGCCACGTAGGCAGGGTGCACAGCTGGGCAGGTGGGAGCTGCCTCTGGGGTCAGGCCAGGATTTCAGGGTGGTGACAGCATAGGGTCAAAGCCCAGGGCACAGCTGCGATCCACTCCTTGCATTCCCCTGCCTGTGGAAACCACATCCATTGCAGGGGAATACGAGCAGCAGATGTTGGCTCTGTCTCAGCCCTACAACCCCACCCCGTGATCCTGGCCCTGCCCACCAATCCTGAATACCACTCCCTGCCCACCTGCAGCCCCATCCCACATAGGGATTTTTGGTGAGATTTTGCACATGACGGGGAGATGCTGACCCAACCTGCCACAGCTCATTAAAACTCCCTATGAGGCCGCCAGGCCTAAATAATTGCCCACCCTTGGTGCTTGTACACATGACGAAAATTGTCCTTTTTTTGTGGTTTAACCACATCACAGTTTACACATACGGGTTTTTTGTGATTTAAATGACCTCTTTGTGATTCAAAATAAACCACATCTGGCTGTACTTTTGTTTGCATGAACACAAATTAATATGATGCATCCATGGATCTGTCATGTGTACAGGGTAATTCACTGAATGACATGTAATGAGCCCCTTTGGCCACCAGATATCGCTTTGATTTGCAGACAGGAGAAAAAGAGGATACCTGCAATATTTAAGTAGCTGTGTGTAATGCATATTTTCAGACATCAAGTGTAGCAGCCCAGCCAGCCCGACATGAATCAATGTTTTGCTCACCCACATGGACACCCATGCTCCCCTTCCCCACAATGCCCTGGCCGGGGTGACAACGGGCACCATCACCCCATAACCTGCCCCTGGTTCCACCCAGGAATGAAGAACTACTTGGCCACCTAAAGGGGGGAGTGCTTTCATTTGCTTTCAGAGCAAATGGCATACTTACAGGACTGCAACCCATAGCCTCCGTGCTTCATAATTTTTTTTTCCTTGTGCTGCCACATCAGTCGCAATAGCATGGGCTCACCCCACAGTCAGACCCATGGGTGTTCCTGCAACGGTAGCAGGCAGCCCTTATTGACAACAGCACCGTCACCCCATAATCTGCCCCTCGTTCCATCCAGGAATGAAAAACCACTTAACCGCCTAAAGGGGGCGCCCTGCAGTGCTTACATTTGCCCTCTCACAGGATTCCCCAGGTCTAAACAGGCTCAGTCCAAAAGACTCCCTAGGTCCAAAGTGAGAGGCCCCCTGCCTCTCACTGACATTATCTCTGTCATGCCCCACCCACAGCTGCCACAGCCCCAACAGTGCCCCTCACTGGTGACCTGCCACCACCGGGTGGTCCTCGACAGGAATTTACCAGGTTGTCCAGTTTTACAAGTCTTACAACCTTCTCTACTGATGCCTCTGTCAACAGCTGTTGATTTGGCAGTGGTGAGAACAAAGCCAAGGAGCCTGGTTTCATTACCTGCTAATGGCCCACATTGAAAGAAAGAGAAAAAATTATTTACAGAATTAATCGTAACTGATATATTAAGCATCATTTACATAAATTACCAAACCTCACAGCATTTACAAAGTAACGGTAATCAACAAGCAATACTCTTCAACGTTTAAGCAATAATCAATAACTTTTATAACAACAACTTGTATTAAACAGCTTTTATAATAACAAGCAATAACAATAGGCATTGAGGGTGTGTCCAGATGAGCGAGCACATGCCTACTGCGGCATCTCTTAGCAGTATGAGACACGGCAAGAGGCACACCGGGAACAAAAAAATGTTCCCCGTACTGCGTATTTGCAGTACAGATTTTAATTTTGATATCGGGAATTCCTAGTATCAAAAAAAAAAAAAAAAAAGCAGTGCGGGGCACACTCCATGAGTGTACCCTGAAGCAACTGGTAGCTGGGCCCTCCGAAGAGATGCCTTGGCACCTGCCTCAGTGTGCTGGAGCAAATAGGAGCGTGGCAAGGCTGCAGCAGTGACCAGGACCCAGGCTCTTGTCCACGGTAAGTAGGGATGTGGGGGGTGGGGAGACTGTGGGAGTGGGGAGGAGTATGTGTGTGGGTGTGGGGGGACTGTATGGTGGGGGGAACTGCTCAGGAGAGGTGGGCCCCCAGCCTGGCTGCTGCACAGCGCACAGCCCTCCTCCCCTCCTAGCAGCAGCAACAGCAGCCATGTAGGACACTCAGGGCCCGCTACTGGCAGATCCCTCCTGCAGCGTGGCACGGCCCCAGCTGCTGAGACCCAGCGCCACCTGTGCCACATGGTGTGGGCCTGGGCCATCCTGGCTCGGGGACATGTGCCTTCAGGCGGGACCAGGACCCTCTTGCTGTTACCCACGGCCCCTGGCACTGCACACAAGAACCTCATGCCCTACACACTTTGGCATTTGCTTTTGTATTTTTTTTGTCATAGAAAAATCAGAGCTGCCCCTGCCACCCTTTGCTCACCAGGGTGTCAGGCACTGAGCAGCACTGATGTTCTGGTGCCCTGCCCCCTGGCGTATAGATATTTAGAATTCATTTATTATGATAGAGGCACTGGTAGGCTTCCGAATTGCTTTGAAATTGTAAGTATATCAATAAAACATTGCCCAACTGATGTCTCTATATATAGTGGTGTTTCATTTTAATCATGGAAGAACAAGGATCTGGGGTATTTTAATGAGAGAATTTCCAATTTTTAAACAGGGAACACCAGGATTCCTGCTCATGAGGCAAGTGGTGAGACCTGGGCAGAGGAGCCTTCCCAGGACCAGCACCGGGGACCCAGATGGAGGGCAGATGAGGTGGCTGACCTGGCCATTTGGAGCCAAGAGGACACGCTTTGACAGTTCAAAGTGGGCCACCACAATAAGCACATCTGGGCAATAGCTGCCCAGGTGGCAGAGCAGGGTCACCAGAAGACATGACAGCAATGCTGCACAAAGGCCAACTGTGCAGACATGGCTCATTAGCAGCTGGCCCAGAGGTGCAGGTGGCTCTGCTGCAGTGTCTGTACCAGAGCCCAGGCGGTCGTGCGGTCCCCATCTAGGTCTGTTACACATGGGGCCACAAGTCCAAGCGGGCAGATGCTGTCACAGGTAGCAACAAGTCACAGCCAGGCAGCAGCCCCCACTGCCAGACTGCTGCAGTGGGTAGAGGGTGCAGGGGCCCCTCTAGGTTAGGGCTGCTTCAGCAGTCCAGCTGGCACAAGGGGCTAGCTATTGTCCCCCAGATACCAACTGACCAGACCTCAGAAGCTCCTAAAGACAAGTAGCCCTGAGCTGCTCTCCAGGGCAGCTTTTTATACTGCTGGGGCCAGCACAGGTGACTGCAAATCCAGGAGCTGAGCAGGGTCATTTTGCCCCAAGTGGCACAAGTTGCTCAGCACCAAAGTGCATATTCAGGCACGTGTGCTGAGGCACAAATCTCCAGCACAAATTTGTGCTGCTGCTATTTGAGCTGCTGCAAGCACATGTGCCTGCATGTCTGGACATGCCCTGAATATTTTAAATGACAAACAAGTGAAAATCAATAATCAACAACTTTCACTACAGATAAACAATACTATTTTCTGTTTCTGAGCTGGACTGCCTTTCTCTCCCGTGAATGCCTCCTGCCACGTTGCCCAGATGACACTCAGCCACAGACACGACATACCTGTCTTACAATTTTGCACAACCACACCACACAGGCACTGATGGTGCTGATGATCTAATCTGTTCGGGCATCATTAACAGGCTTCCTATCTGATCTGCATTCTTTTCAGTGGCAGCATAACAAGTGGAGCTGAAAATCAAAACGTGCAGGGAATTGAGCATTTTTTGAGAGCTCAGTGCTCAGCAAATCATGTGAGCAGATAAGTGGTCAGGCAAAAATGAGTGAAAAGGGCTTGCCAGGTATGTTGCAGGCCCTGAGTGGCTGCAGACAATTGCTCAGCAGAGGCTCTCTGCTGTGCATTGCCTTTCACCTCCCTGCACTGCCTAATTTGCTGAGTCTTTAAAGCATTATCCAACACCAACCCAATCCCCCTCTTCACCTCACAGCTCAACCTAATTGCAGGTGCCAGTTCAGTTGACAGTTGACTTAACAGTTCCCCAGGGCTTCTCATACCAGGTGTGGAGGACAATGTCCCTGGTCTCTCCTCTTTGGAGGAATCTTCAAGTGCCAGTACTAGTACCCTGCCACTGTCTTCCTCACTTGAGGCAGCACAAGGTGGACCTGGCAAGGTCTCAGGAGCAGAGGATGGCCCAGAGACCCCGATCATCTCATTTCATGGCATTCGAGTACCTCCATTAGTGGATGGAGGTACTGATAATAATGCCACGCATTATGCACGGGGGTGCCCTGCTGCTGAGCTCTTGCAACTTCATGTCACAAAGCAGTCCTCAGAATCTTGACCTTGGCCCTCACCCTGCACTGGGCCACTGTCTTGTGCCATGCTCGGCAAGTCTCCTGGCACAAGCGATGAGGGGGGGGAGGGGGGAGGGTGTCACATGCCCCCCTAGAAATTGGTCGCTGTTGATGCTGCCACCGGCATCTGCGGGCAGTCACTGCTTGTCACCCTCCCCCTCACCACCCTCACTCAACCTGCCCTCACTGCTGCTGTCACCGTGGCCACCTGTGGGTGGTCCACACTTGCCAGCAGCATGCCACCAGCATGCCCCCACCGATCACACCATCACCGCCACCTGCAGGCAGTCGCCGTGCCCCCCCAGTCTCAGAAAGCATGAGTTGTTCATGTCTTCTGGACACATCGAGGTATATATGCAAGTTTGCACGTGGGTTTAACAGATCAGGGTCCCCCAGGACCTGCACCAGGCTCTTAGTTTCTGCATAGGACCAAGTTGTCTTAGTCCTTCATGCCCTGGTTTGCCCTCTTCTCTCCTTGGTCTGCTTTCTTTTCTCCTCAGCATCAGACATCTTAGATCAATAAGGGGTACCTGTACACGGGCACCTGTGCCCTCAATTTATAGGTCTTCATGTGACCTGGCCAAGTAAAGTTCACTCCCCTCCAACTTTCATTTTGGTGCACAAAGTTTGAACAACAGACATGCTGGAGCCATGCTGGCAACTTTGTTTCTTATGGGCATACTTGCTTAGGATGGTTTTTTGCAATTTTTGGCACCCAAAATATTTGGAAGGTATAGCAAATCAATGAGCTGTGGGTAAGCCAACAAGACTTGCCCACCGGGTCCTTTTTGGGCCACGGCACAACAGAGGTCTTCCCACCAGTCACCCATGTGTCAAGACACTGGTCCCTGCTCTCAGTTTCTTACATACCTGGTGAGAGAATGAATGAATGAATGAATGCTGACAGAAATCACCTACTATTCATAAAGCAGGCCCACTTAACACTCAAGCAGGCTCACAGAAAGCCACTTGTATGTTTTACGTAAAACTGCTGAGTGAATAAAGGATGCTGTGCTCTGTACAATGCAGATGTGCTCTGTATAATGGCTCAAGTAAGGAACTGGCTATTTGACTAGTATTACATCTCCAAATCCTTTTTGGGCCACACAACACCATGCCCAAAACACCATGTCTCTGTGGCACCAGGGAAATCTCCTGTACATCTCCTGAGCAGTCTTGCCTGTCACAGAGTGTGATTTGAGGGGAGGGGAGGGGAGGGGAGGGAAGGAGGTGCACATAGTCTGCCATGGATGAGAGCAGCCAGCATGCCCACCAGGTCCATGCTGCTTCTTTGTCAACTCCAGGTGGATCATGATTAGCAAGGAAACCCTGAGTCCCGGCCCCCTGTGTGCTCATGTGTTAATCTGACACTGGCATGGAGTTAATAACTTCTCCCGTTTGAGTGGGCTCCCAAGTGTGGTTTCATTTGCCATTTATACTAGCAAGGGGTTGTCTGATTCAGGCAGCCAGTGTCAGATCAGCCGTGCCCCTCCCAAACTCTGTTCCACCACACCGCAATTTACTGAGGTACCCCCATTCCTGCGCAACCCCCCCTTCCCCCCCATCCACTTGTGGAGAAGTACTCTCTGTCATTGCCACTATGTGTCAGAAGCAAGCCAGGGAATGTTTGCTTACATCACCCAACACCCAAAAACAGACATTATCAACCCTTCCCATTAAAGCACATCCACATGGATGAAAAGTAATTTTTATTAGACCAGAGCACATGAACAACTGGTGCCTCCCAAGACTGGGACAGCACCATTTGTAGGTGGCAGCATTGGCAGTGAGTGGTGAGCAGGGACCACCCACAGATGCTGGTAGCGGTGGGGGGGGCAGGGAGGGGGGAAGGGTGGCGAGCAGCAAGTGGGGACTGCCTGCAGATGCTGGTAGTGGTGTCAGTGGCGGCAAGCAGGGACCACCCGCAGATACCGACAGCAGTGTCAGTGGCAAGGGGGAGAGAAGTGGCGAGTGGGGACTGCCTGCAGATGCTGGCGGCGGTGTCTGCAGCGGTGAGCAGGGACTGCCAGCAGATGTTGGCAGTGGTGTCTGCGACCGGGGGGGGTGGCAAGTGGTGACCAGGGACCGTCTGCAGAAGCTGGTGGCGGCCAATCTCAGGGGGGGGCACGTGCCCCCCCGTGTTCTCCCTACACATTACCTATGCCAGAGCAGCTAATTTCTTGACAATGAAATAACGCTGAATGCCCACTCCCCAATTTCCTCTATAAACAGCAGCATTACCAACTAAGAACCCTTCTCCTGTCATGTGCTTTCCTTTCCCAGCTGTGCACCCTCTGTCTGACCCACCCTTTGTTCCCTGAAGCATAGTTGTGCTCTTTTGGCCCTGCTGGAATTGGGGCACCCCTTGTTCACAGACAAGTGGGTGTCTTTAAGGTTGTTTCTGCATGGAGCAGCAGAACAGGCTCAGCGGTCTCGCTGCTGGTGAGCTCCTGGATAGAGGCAAGTTTAATGAATCTCTCATGCTTGCTCTCAGGGGGGACCTACTTATGAATCAGGGGCTTGCTCATGAGCTTAAGAATCTCTTCCCTAATCATTGCACGGGTCTCCTTGAGACCTGCATGGCACTATGAGGCCAGCTCAAGGAATTGTTTTGTGCTACCTATGATATCCTTTCAGAATTCCCTAGTTCTGGCCGTGCTTTCTGTCTCCCTCTGTTTAGCCTCTCTAAGCACCTCCCAGACTGTCCTGCCAGTCATCCATGGTGGTAACTCATGATTACATGGCCTCCACCAAAGACTCCATCACGTTCTCTCTGGAGTATCGCTGCCTGCAGCAGAATTCACATTCACTCTGCTCCAGTGTGAACTGGCATCTGCAGTTCGGGTGCACATCCCCCGCTTCCATCAGGTGCAATAATTAGTAACAGGAATTGGAAAACAAAGTGTTCACGATCAAAGTTCTTGTCCCCAGCTTCTAAACAAAGGTTAATCCCTGCTTAAGCTCCTTGCAGAAAACTCACAGCATGTCCACCCCAATGGAAATGAAACATTGTGTGCTGCCATAATACCACAAATGCATATAATACCCATTCCCCAATACTTACAAGTCCCCAGCCACAGATCCTTTTGCATCTCTGGAACAGAAACAGATCTTTGGGTCTCAGGAACTTCTGCCGTGTCACATGAGTCTGTGGGGGAATGCACAGTTCCATCCAATGCATTGTCCTTCTCCTCTGTGCTCAGCAGCCAAGGTATCGGGGAGACTGGTTGCATGGTCAGGATAACTTCTTCTTGGCTGTTCCCATCCACCAGCTCCTGTGAGCAGTCATCCCACACCTCTGGCATGTTTCCTGTTGGAATGTCAGGACAGTCTGTGATCTCTTGGCTAGGTGTGCCCTCCTGAACACCTGTTGTCCTGGATGAACGGAGACAAGCCTCACCTGCATCTTTGGCGAGAATGACAGACAGCTGGTCATAGAATGACTTGTGCATGCTATCCAAGAACAAGAGTTCTCATCCTTGGCCCAATGAAAAGCACATTTCAGGGCCTTGATCTTGCTGTGGCACTGTGTCCAGTCTTAGTTGTGCTTGTGCACCTTCATTTCCTTGGCAATTGCTGTATAAACTGGATTATTTTGTCTACTTTGAGCTGCTCAGTAATTTTTTCCTCTGACCAAATATTGATCAAGTTTTTAGGTTCTTCCCAGGTCCAGTTGGTGCCTTGATTTATAGATGTATCTGGCTCCTGCTCCATAGCCTGCATACTTGACTTTGTTGGCACTGAATTCAGGACTCAGATCTCTTGTTCCAGAGGGACCCAAAGCTCTCAGACCAACCACAACCTTTTCATTCAATAATAGGCAAATTTATTGATACACAGTGATAACAGAAAATAATAATACAAGCAATTCTATATATCTATTAATCCTAGGGCTGTCATCAAAATTAAGATACATCTGGCCAGGATGCGAGCTTCACTCTGAGGTTCTCTCACAAATGTCACATGTCAGCAGGCTGGAGGTTGGAGGCTGAGGCCCACTCCCCCGACAGCGGGGTGGATGAGATGGGTTGGTGGTATGTCCTCTGTCCATGTCCCTTGGGGGGACCCCTCTAGGGGACGGAGACCCTTTGTTGCTCTAAAGTCTCTGCTTTTGTATTCTTTTCCCTTTCTGATGACTTTTCATCTGTGGCTATCACTGATTGGTCTCTCTGTGGTCATCACACTGTCCACGTTCTGTCCTATCAGCATATTCCTTTGTTTCATAAGCCCATCACATGCACACATCCTAATTTGGGTTTTTCCGATCTTTTTGTAATTTGGTCTGTTCACCCAAAACCTTAGGCCCCCACTTTCTTGGGCCTTGTGAGCTGGTGCCACCTTATTTCCCAGGCCATGTGTCTATCCATTGGCCTTGTTGTGTTAGACACCCTGTCTGCCTTAAAGGTTGTGAGAACTGTGTGACTGTGTGATCAGGTCTTTAGAAATCAATTAACCCTTGCTGCCACCCTGGACTATTGTTCTAATGCATATATATATATATATATATATATATATATATATATATATTGCCTATAAGCCTATTCCCAAAAGTAAACCTCTAAATACCATTTCCTAGGCATCAGACTTGTTCTTCAGCGTCAACATCAACATTTTTTTTCTGTGGCCAAAAGGAGTTAAGAGGGGGCTAGCTATGCTGCCGCTAGAGTTGCGAGATGCTTTCAGGCGAAGTTTTTGAGCAGTTATGTGGACGTGTGTTTAAAGAACCTTTTCTGAAATTCCACATATGCATCCTTGTGAAGGTGTGAACTGTGTCTTAGTACCAGCTGTCAAGGGAATCTACTCAAGTGACCTTTCTGAATAAAACACCAGTGATATGCATCGCCTGGCCCAAATCGTCCCTCATTGTCCAGACGGATAGCTCATAATGGCTCACTGCCAATCACATCCAAGAGTCTTTGGCCGGCAGCTCTTCATTCAGGCACACATTCCCTTCTCCCACTGTGCCACCTATAAATTGCACTGTTCTGGGGGTCTATTTGGTGTGAAGGGAAGGAAAAACCAGGATTCATCCATTCAGTGTTTGGCTAAGTGGCCCACTCTTTACCCATGAGCAACTGACAAGTTTCAAGAGGTATGGTGGGTGGGTATCACCCAAACCCCAAAACCTCAAGTTTTAGGAAGAGTCTGGGTTACAGGAACCTGGTGTGTTCATCAATAGAAATGAGGCAGGGGTGTTAATGATGCCCTATTCCAAAATCAGGTGTGGGTCGATTTTGGACCATAGTGACTGCAAAATGACTTGATGGTTCTGATGCCTCGATGCCTGGCATAAGTGTTGGTGTACTAATAGGAGCTATTGAAACATAATGCTGGCCCCACCCACCCACATTTCAACCTTGGCTTATTCTGGGGTGGGAGTACATTGATGGAATGATACTTCTTGGTATGCCTAGAAGTATCACCTGGTAAAGAGTCCAGTAAACACCAGTATCTGCACCCCTGGGCATATGACAGTTTTCTGGCGTCATCTTAAACCCCACAAGTTCTTGGCAGATAGGCAGGACATGGCTTGTCCCTGCCCCCCTGTACTGCAGGCCAAAAGCTCTGCTGAGCCTATGCCCAACCCACGACCTCCTGAGCTGTGTAAGAATTGAATTGTAAATAGTAGGGCAGTTATAATGCTAATAGAGTCTATTCAATATGACTAGCTATTCAGCCGACCCCCTGGTGAACCATGGTGGTGCTGTGTGCTAAACAGCTACCCTGCTGTATGCTGCAAAACAACATGGCTTCAGTGAACCCTGACAGAGTGAGCGAGGAAGACCAAATGCTGTTGGATGCCATGGTGATGGCCTTGGATGCAATCAGTACTGTAGAGATGCAGCTACTGACCACAGCGCAGGGTATGTTGAACCTTCTATGAAGTTGCAAAGACATGGCAGGACCTAATCACGGATTGCTATACCAGGTAATATCCTGTGCGGTGGACTGGGCGAACTGAAAGGCAGCCACAGAACTGGCAGATGACAAGGCTGTATTGATCAGCCTAAGGAGCAATGATTGCAGGGTCTGGGCCCACACAAGCAGCTCTGACTGGTGGGAGCAAATTGTACTGTCAATTTGGGATGATCAACAATGGCTGGAGATGTTCCAAATGACCGGGGAGACGTTTGATCACACAGTCTCGATGCTGGGGCTGCAAAGTGTGAGGCAGGAGACTGTCATGCGTCAGCCTATCATGCCAGACAAGAGGGTAGCTATTGTCATCCATGAAACTGGGCACCCCCACCAGCCTCCACTACATGGGAAACCAGTTTAGCATGGCTTCCTGCACAGCTGGGCTGGAGATTCACAAGGTATGCCAGCTGCTGCAGGACATTGTGGTGAACAAGTTTATATGCCTCAGTAACCCCGTGGAATGGAAGTTATTGAAGGGTTCCCTAACTGCATGGGTGCACTGGACAGCACCCACATCCCTGTGTTATCCCCATCGCAGGCAAGCTGGTTATTCACAAACAGGAAAAGATGTGCTTCAGTGATCCTGCAGGCTGTAGTGGATGACCAGGGCCATTTCACTAACATTTACACAGACTGGGCATGCAGTGTACGTGATGTGGTGAGTTTAGAAACTCGCTGCTGTCTGGTTTGATGGAGAAAGGACAATATGTGCCCGGAGTCCCTGATAGAGCAATTCATGATGTTTCTGTCCCTCTGCTTATCATAGTGGATGAAGCTTAATCCCTCTGGCCCTGGCTCGTGAAGCCATATGGAGGACATGATACTGACCTGCAAAAGATGGCTTTCAGCTATCATCTGAGCAAGTGCAGGATGGCTGTTGAATGTGCCTTTGGCCACCTCGAGCACAGTGGAGGTCACTGAACTACAGGCTCAATTTGGAGCCAGAAAACATAATGGCTTTCATAGGGGCAGCCTGCATGCTCCACAATATTTACAAAACCAGGGAAGAGGTTTTTAGCAAGTCTTGGACTGAGGAATCCTGGGAGGCAGCAAGCAGCTGGATACCTGGGCAGGCAGCACATGGCACCCCACACGATCAGCATGGAGACACTGGTTGGGTGGCCATTGTGTGGAATTGCCTGACCTCACATATTATGGCCACTGCCAATGGAGTCGGTTCTCTCGAGGCCAATGGTTATGTTCTCAATACCTACCGCTAAGTATTTGTTTGAATAAAAGTAAAATTTTCATTGCAACACAAAACTTCTCTCTGTCTGTTAAGTACGTTGTCTGTAGTGGCGGAGAGGAGGCTGTGGTGATGGTGGGGGAAGGGGTGGAGGGGTGGGCATGGCTGTCCCTGCGGGCAGCTGTGGCTACCAGTGGTTACTTGAACTATGAATAGCTGTCTGCCACTGGGACTGCAGCAGGCAATGGAGGGAGATGCTGCCCCAGGGGGGAGGGGGTGGCATTGTCAGGCTGCCAAGTGTGGCACTGCAACCCAAGCCCAGGGTGGGAGAGGGCCACCTGCAAAAATTGGTGCCCAACACCTGGCCTGGCACAACACCCCTAGCCTAGTCTCCCTGGACCTAGGTGGGCCATATGCTGTGCAGGGTTAATGAAAGCACTCCAGTGCTATTAGTTAGCTGGCAAAGCGTTTATTAATTCCAAGCAGGAACCAGGGTCAGATTATGGGGTGGTAGTGCAGTTGTCAATAAGGGCAACCCTGGGGAGCCACGGAGGGCCAGCAAAGCCCAGGGGGGCACCCATGCCAGTGCCATGTGGAGGGGGGGTGCCTATGACAGTGAAGGAGTCCATGGCTTGGCGGGACTGCGTGCTAAAAGTCCAGAAACACCCACAGCTCTGACTGTACTGTGAGCTAGTACATAATAAGTGCCCACCATGGCAAGAGTGGTTAATGGGTCCCAAATTTCCCCTGCTGTCCAAAAAGATGTCCTTAGCAAAAAACTGAGGAGGTGAGCTCTGTCCCTGTTGAGTGTGTTCTGCTCGGAGATGTTAACGTACCCACTTATTGGGCTTTAATGGGTTCTCAATGTCCCACTGCTGTGTGTAAAGCTGTCAGGCTTTTGCAGCAACCGTGGACTCCATGCAATGTTGTACTCTGCACAATTAACATGCCAAGTGTAGTTTAACCACCCACCCCTCACATAGGTGGATTAATACACGGGCCAACTGTGCCCAGGGCCAGGGGCCCCTAGCTTGGCACAGATGAAACCGGTGGCCAGGCCAGTCTGGGCATGCATGATGTAGCAGGCCAGAGCCGTGGGAGCAGCCAGAGCCACTGGCAGTGGCAGGGAGCAGAGCTGAGGATCATGCGTGGCCAGGACTAGCCAGCAGCAGGACAGCCCCAGCAAAGCCAGGTCCCAGCCTGGTCCAGCAGTGATCTTGCGCATTCGCCGGGCACCTCTATGGGGGGGACTACAGGGAATTTTGGGGTGCCAAGCTGGCAGGGCATGCAGCAGGGCGCGGAGCTGTTCCGCAGCTGGGCTGGGATCTTGTGGCAGTGACAGCATGGCCCAGGGCATGCAGGCTACAGGTCGCAGCTCTGCCCCAGCTCCAGACCATGCTGTCACCACTGCAAGGAGCCACGGTAGAGCCGCAATTTGCTGCTGCATGCCCCTACCTGGCTGCAGATTGTGGCTCTGCCCCAGCTCCCAACCTTGCTGTCACTGCCGCAAGATCCCCGCCCAGCTGCAGAGCAGCTCCACATCCTGCCACGCGACCTGCCAGCACATCTGGGGCCAATCTCCGCAGAAACCCTGGCCCCATGCTATCACAGTGTGGCTGCTGCTGGGGTCTCCATGGAAACCAGCCCCAGCCATGCAGGCAGGGGCTGCTGGGAAATGGAGTCTGGCTGCCGGCCAGATCCACCACTTGGCCCACCCCTGAACTATAACTTTTTTTGTACAAGTCATCTATTACAAAATAGCCCAAAATAAGCACCCTCCAAATAAAGCAAACCCCAAAACGAACAACCTGTGACTCAAAAAATTAAAATGCCTGCAGACACTACAAGAAAGAACTGAGTGTCTGTGGGTTCAGGCACAGCCTCCCCCCTGACTCAACCCAGCAATGACCCACAGTGACCCAAGTGAGCTGCAGTGTCTGGCTACAAAACCTGCAACCGTTATCTGTCTGCTGTGCCAACTTGTGCAAGCAATTACAGGGTCGGTTGGGGTGTGGAGGGAACTTCCCTTGGCCAGGTCATCCCAAGAACCTTTTGGCCAGCTACGGCTTGAACGCTCCCCCCAGAACCCCATTAAATCTCTGGTCACTTTTATGCACCAGTGACCAGCAGGGTTCTGACAGCCCCATCATGAAACTACAGGCTGCCACTTTATGAATAGTGGGTACACAATACCCAGCCCTGCCTGGCACCCCTGGCTCCCCCCAGTGCTGCTCACCGGGCGAGACAGCTGGCCAAAGGAGCCTGCTGAGGGCAGAGTATGGGCAATTAGCAACAAATCAACACAGCAGCTGGCAGATGGACCCTGGGGGGGGGGGGGCGGAAACTGGTAGAACCAGTAAATCAGCTAAAAAACTGCAGATCGGATTTGGGAGCGGAGTGCGGGAGATGCCTGCACAGTGACTGAAAAAAAAATTAATTTAATATGACACCTCTCACTTTGAGCCGGGGGAGTCTTTGGGACCTAGCCTGCTTGGACCTGGGGAGTCCTGTGAGTGGGCGGGCGGCATTTGCTCTGAAGGGCAAATGAAAGCGCTTTGGGGCCCCACTTTAGGTGCCCAAGCGGTTCTTAATTCCCTGATGGAGGCAGGGATGGTGCCACTGTCAGTAACCGCACCCTGTGGGGAGCCGTGGGCAGCAAGGCACGGGGGCGGGCAGCCATGCCAGAACCGTGCAGGTTGGAGGGGGATGACCATGCAGGTGATGGCAGCTTGGTGTGGGGCTCCCTGTGGGCAGCTATGGCTTCAGGGGGATGCGTTTTGGGAGTGAGGGGATTACCCTTTATTGTAATTGAGTACCAAAGAGTTCAGCGGGGTGAATTGTTATGCGGCTCCCTGTGCTGTAATTTACTGTGAATTGTACACTGAGCTTTACTCAATTTAAAAGCTGTCACTTGTATACAGTGATGTAACAAATTAAAACACACCGCGTCAATTTTAATAAACCTGTTTAATTTACTGAGGATTAAACCCCCGTCATGTACACTAGCGCCCCCCTGTGCTAAGTGTTTGTCTGCCACCCCTAGGCATTTTCCTCCCCCCTCCAATTTCATAACTCTCCTCTCCTCTCTTAACATTTGCTGTGCTTGTCTTTCTCCTCTGAGTTGTCTAACCTTATTTCAACCATGCAGTTGGTCCAATAAAAGATATCACCCCCCCCCAAAAAACCCTTTGTCTCTTGCATAATGAGATAGTTCCAGCTCAGAGAAACCTCCAGAATGAATTTTAGCTAATCTACAGACCCTTCAGTTGAAACCCAGAGAGAGAGCACTTTAATTTACATGACTTAAGCTCTGTAAATCATGGAGTTGTGTCTGAAAGACAGTTCAGTTCCAACCTGCTAACCCTGGGAGAAAGGGAGCCAAATGTAGGAATGCATCAGGAGTCCAGACCTGAGACTTCGAAGTGTTCACGCATCTTGTGATGCAGAGTCTTAGTTTTGGTTGGTCTCTAGCACTGCCTCCTCCCTAGTCTGTATTAGCTTCACATCACATCTGTTGCAATTCAGACTTCCTTACTTGCAAAGCATTTACCAGCTTGGCTGTCCTTTCCATATCTGGCCACATTCCTGTCTTCCAGCTCCAACCGTTTCCTTTGCTGCTGCTTTTATTTGCTGGTTGAGTTCTAGATCAGATATGTTCTTAAGTGATGCATAGTAAGAACCTAGAGAAAACACATCTCAAGCCACTCCTTTTGCCTAGAATGGTTTCACTAAAAGTACACCTAATACAGACTCTTCTCTCCGTGAGAATATCTTGAAAAAGATCACCTGTTCTATAAACCCTACTATTTTTAATAAGAAGGCCACACATCTTCTTTTTACAGGACTAGATACCCTGCTGTATCTTTTAACTTTAGGCTTCTTAGGACAGAGATCTTGTCTTTGTATTGCATACTCTAAAGGCATATGCCACAAAAACTTTATTCAATGAAAGGATTATATTATTTTCTGTTAACTTTACAATTATATCGGTGACCCGCAGTGGTATTTAGAAAGCTTTTAGAATGGCTTTGACTTTAAAAGGCTTTTAAATGTAAAATCTTCTTTATGACGAATATGGCTTATATGGCTTTTGGCTACAACACCTTTCATAACCTTATTGGTCATTAATTTGTTCCTATGCTGATTTTTGACTAAGAGATTTGTTCTGTGGCCTATCAGCTGCCTTGTTATTTATCAGAACTGTGGGCCAAAGTCTCATCAGTACTGAACTTATATATATATCACAATATCTGTCTATATAATAGAAATGGAAATTATACCTACATTAAAGATTGAATAAAAATGCTCCAGAAGCTGTTTCCCCTGAAAAAGTTTTTACCTAGCTTACAAAAGAGATGGTAAGAAATGTACTGATGTTAACCTCTTTCGGGGGTTTCCTAACCCTTACAATACTCAGATTTTATAAATGATAGCTATTATGAGTTTTACCATTCACAGAGAACAAAACCTGTATTTTTGATTTGAGAAAAAAACACAAAAATGTAAAGTATCCCTTTTTATACCCATGTACCACAGAATTAAGGTTGTTTCTTCAAATTTTAATTTAGTCCCCTCAGCTCTTCATTGAATTTGTCCCTTCCACTGGCCTTTAGTGTTAGTGTTCATGTCCAGCCAGTTCTAGCCTCTCCCTGATCATCACTCCCCTGATTCTCTTCCACTTTCCTTTCCCAGCCCTGCTCCATCCTTCTGCCACTTTAGCTATCATACTCTTTCTTCTCACAGTCCCAGTCAGTCCTTAACCCTAGCTCTTATTCTCAATTGCTGACTTTTTTAGCTCCCAATCCACTGCATTCAAATTCTTCTGCCCATTTCCACAAACATTTTGTCCCAATATATACTTTTCCCTCCACCCCCAACCCATCCAATTTTTGTCCTTTCTGCATTCAAAGCAGACAGCTTCCTTCTCTATACAGCCAGGGTACCAAAAACAGATGATTTTAGAGAGCCCAAGACAGTTTGAGTGCCTAGCCCCTGGCCTATCATAGCCAGGAACTGCAGTTACAGCGAAGCTCTATTAGAACCTAGGGTTGGAGCATACTCAGTAGCTTTGAGGGATGGTGCATTCACAATCCAGTTAAATGAAGCATAGCTGGCAAATATGAGATCTCCTGATTTTTTTGGCTGCCACCATCTCTAGTGATTATGTGAAAACAGATTTTTAGATGTTTGCAACTTGGCCAACTTTTTGCATATTTTCACAGGGTAATAGGAACGTATCTATAGAAGGAACTTTACAAGTTAGGTGTCCAGGTCTGACATCCTTGACTTGAAGGTTTTTCCTTCTCTTGGATGAGTTGCGTCAGAGCTTTTCCTTCTCCTGGATGAGTTGCCTGCAAAGCTTATTAACCCCACTTACTCAGAAGAGTATCTACCAGGTAACTACTGTAAAAAAAATCAGCTCTCCTACAGCCACAGGATTATTAAAAAGGTGCTGTCCTATGTCCTGGGTAAGGTGGTCTTACTTGCCTTGGTTCCACTATCTTTGGACTTACATTGGTAGACTTATAACCATGCCACCAGCTATCCTGTACAGCCTCAGTCAGTGATATCCCCTGTTGATCCACAACTGTTTATTGTTGAGTATTGACAGATATCCAGACTAGCTACAGGATGTTCCCTTATGCACCACTCAGGGATCTGCCAGAAGGGAGCTGGTTGCTCAGAATGGGACTCAGTGGTGAATCAATTTCTATTTGAAGTTGTCATGGATGTGAAAAGGGGGAATACACAAAGGGAACTGCCTGAGCATATGCTATTTGCCGATGACTTAATGAGATATTTGAAGACTACAGTGTCTTTAGCAAGCTGGACAAGGAGTGAATGTCAGTAAGACTAAAGCCGTGATAACCAAGAGAACTGGACCACTATAAAGTATATTGCAGGAAGGGGGCTTATAATAGCGATTACTGATAATGGCCTCACTGATTCTTAGCATCAGTGCTTGATGCAAATGATGGGAGATGACCCCAGTTCTCCTTGATAAAACAAATGTGTATAAAATTGAAAAGTAAAGCATACAGACATATTATTTGCTTCATCCTCATCTAAGAAATGGAGACTTAGCCAACAAGAAAAAAAATGAGTATAGTTGCTACCTGAAATGAGGATGTGAAATGAGAAAGCTGGTATGGTCAATGTTTGGACATTCTGTAATAGGAAAGAAAATGAGGAAATGAGTCTAATATGAATCCAATTCACTCAGTCATATCTTCTACATGGGGCACTGGGAACACAACAAACTTAGCTACCGCATTGACCTTTCTAAAATCTATACACAGATGTAGGAACCCATCCTTTTTAGGGATGATTACAAGGGGACTTTGCCACTGGCTTCTTGATTCTCTAATAATCCCCTTGTCTAGCATCTTTTGTAGTTCCTGCTTTATAGACCCATGTAAATGTGGGGGGATCTGCTGCCAGGTCTCTCCAACCACACAACCTGGGGGTGTGGTGATCCTACAATCTACCCCTTTGCATGTCCAGGTTCCATGCAAAATACATTGTGGTATTCTTGTATTAAATCTCGTAATTGCCGCTGTTGTGTAGCGTTGAGCTGCTTACCCAGCGTGGGTCCTCCTGCAAGGCTGGGCTCCTGGTCATACTAGGTCTTTTGTCTAGTCTGGGATTTTTGGAGGCTTTTCTTCACTATTTGTCAGGTGCTCCTTAACCTTTGTTGAAGGTCTATGAGATGCCTAGGGATGCCTAGGGACCTGGGCCACTAGGGCCGGTTGCTGTTCCCAACCCTCTTTTACAATGTTCAGGGGGCCTCTGGGCTGATACCCATACACTAGTTCAAAAGCCTCTCATATAGTGAACATTAATGGTGTCAGCATTTGGTCCCACTGTCTCGGATCTCACTGAATGCACTTTTGAAGCATGGCCTTCATAGTCCAATTGAACTACATGACCAAGCCATTGGTTTGGGGATGATATACGGAGGTGCTCAGGTGTTTTATCAGTAAGGTATTGCATACTCTGCACATCGCCCCAGCCATAAAATTGGTCCCCTGATCATTAATGATCTCCTTAGGGATGCCCACCCTGGCTACCCACTTCAGCAGTTTATTAGCTATCCTAGGGGCTGTTGCAGACCTTAGTGGGATGGCTTCAGGGAACTGGGCCGCATAATCCATGATTACCAATATATGTTATTAGCTCCTGCTGCTTTGGGGCATGTTGGTATATAAGCTGGTAACTTCCATGGTGGCTAAGAGGGTATCACTAGTCTGTGGTTTGTGTTTTTAAGTTTTCATAGAAAGTCTGTTGTGTCTTGGACAAAACTTGATCTTTGGGTGACAAGAGGTTTTAGGATGGATTCAGTAAAACTGGATATTTCCTCAGTTAGGGTTCCATGGTTGGTTATTATATTATATTATATTATATTATATTATATTATATTATATTATATTATATTATATTATATTATATTATAATTACTGGGGTATTCTCCAGGGAATGCCTCCACCCAGTTCATGGCCCTTTTTCCTTTCCACAGCAATGTAAAAGGGCACAGAATACATCCATTAAGACACAGGATTGGGACTGAAGTATGCTCATTAAATTCCTGGCTCTGTCATATGGTTCTCGAGTAACGCTAGGCAAATCCCTTAACCTCCCTGTTCCTTCATCTGTGGAAAAGGAAGAACAATTTTCACCTATGTTTCAACGGTGCTATAAAGTATTAACAGCAGTAGAGGGAGCTACTAGCATGAAATAACCCTGTGTGGAGATCATTCCACATTGTAATTGGAAAGATGATGGTGTAGGGTGCTGTAAAAATTTTGCTTAACACAAGTTTGGGCTGACGAGGTAGCCTATAATGGATTCAAAGAGCATCTGATTGGAGGAGAGCTGTATTTCTTTCTCAGCTTGAATCCTGGGTCTTTTAAAATAAAACAGACTTTTTGAAGAATAGCAAACAAAGGGTTTTTATCTAGAATGAAATGAATGTTCATACTTCCACCTGTTTGACAGATGGGTTATGAAAAACAAATTAGAAGATGCATAACTGGTTGAGACTACAGCACCAATTAGGTTTTCCTTAATACTGGATGTTGAACTGGGAGGCTATGTGCATGACTTTTCTCCTTGTTACTGAATTTCGTTTCCCTGAATTATTTCAGAGGTATGCTATTGCACTGGTATTTTACTCCCTCAAAGGCAGTTATCCACATTGCAACCCCTCTCGTGATCATATTTAACACTAATTATCACCTTTAAAAGCATTCCCCAAAGACAGACCAAGAACTGAGTTATTGCCTTACCACTAGGTATGTATTATGTGGCTGCTGTTTTTTTTTAAATATTATTTGAAAGGACATCCTCCTTTACCCCCTGACATCAAAACTCCTATTGAATACAAAGCATAAGATCAGACAAGAAGTTTCAGATAGTAATCAGGAAAAAGGTAATTCATGGTCGGCGCTAGGAATGGATAATTAGGTACTATGAATTAAACCCAGAAACAAGACCTGGCCTGTAAGTGCTAGTGGTGCTTCTCCTGGTGCCCCAACGCCCTAGCTGGCCCTCTCGGGGGGACACCATTGCTCCCACCTGCCCCCGTGCTCCCCCTATGTGTCGCCACTGCATAATGTCATATGCTGGTATTAACACTTACACCTAGGGGCAGGGCACGAGAATGGCATCTTATCTGTAGGGATACTTAATCTACACAAGACAGCAAGTTCACAAAGGGACTCTCATTGGGCCTAGAGGGATGGTTTTCCAGCTTCTGCTTCCCCTGTGTGAAAATGAAGTTTATTTCCTACTGATGGGGACTTTTTCCCCTCTCCAACTTTCCCTGAGCCTGGTGAAGGATGAGCCTGAAAGCTTGCAGAAGAAGATATATATATACCTATATATAATTGCAAATATATAGATATAGATATATAGGTAGATAATTGCAAATATCTATATATATTATCTATCTGCAATTATCTATCTAGCTATATATATATATGTATATATATATATATATATATGTATATACACACACAC
>NW_017729034.1:51373416-51373734 GCF_001723915.1 Gavialis gangeticus
ATATATATACACACACACTTGCAATTATATATAGATATATACATCTTTGTCTGCAAGCTTTTGGGCTCATGCACCCTTCATCAGGCTCAGGGAAAGTTGTTATATCTATATCTATATATCTCTATATAGATATTTGCAATTTCTCAGTTGCTGTAATCAAAGGTATCATTTAAGAACCAAGAGTCCCAGACTTGTGCATTTCTGTAGGGATACTAGGCATTTTTTTTTTAAATCACTGAGTAGCAGAAATGATCGGAGGCTTCTTGCCTGTTCTTTGTTTGAATTCCGCCTTTTCTCTCCCTCTGGCCCGGCCGTGGA
>NW_017729034.1:51374100-51378562 GCF_001723915.1 Gavialis gangeticus
GCAGGGTGGGCTGGGGGCGCTCTGGGGCGTGGGGACAGTGCCGGCAGCCCGCGTGGCTGGGTGGGTGCTCCCTGGCGGCGCTGCAGGGGAGAGGCTGAGCAGCTGCCACTTTGATCCCCACCCCTCTGCTTGTAGGAGGGCCAGGCTGCGCCCTGCCCGAGATCGAGTCCAGCTTGCCCCGGAGCCCCCACGTCCTGGCAGGAGCGGGTCCGGGTCAGGTGCCAACAACTCATCTTACCCTGGCTGCGAAATGGGTTTGCTTGGAAAGCCTGGTGTGAATGTGCTGCTCTCCTGGCACCGCCTTGTTCAGAGGCGGGGTTCCTGGCGCCCCATTCCACACTGGGCTGGAGAGGGGCTGGGAAGGCATCAGTTGTGTGTGTCAAAAATATCAACTCATAGATGATGATCAACTCATAGATGATGATCAACTCATGATTCCAAAGTTGCTGACTTCCTGAGGAAGTAGTCCTGCAAGAAAAAGAGATTGCTTTTTGCATCCTGTATCTTGTATTTCCTGTGCTGGCAGCCAAGTCCCAGTGTCCTGGCAGGCGCAGGGCTGCCTCTTTCTATCAGTCCAGGTGCTGACAGCTTGTCTTACCCTGGCTGCGAAATGGGTTTGCACGCTTGGGAAGCCTTGCGCAAATTTGCTGCTCTCCTGGCGCCGCCTTGTTCAGAGCTGGTGTTCCCAGCACTCAGTGAGGTCGGGGCATCGCAGCCTGGTTGTGGCTCCGACAGCGGTTGTGAAGAGATGCCTGGCAGGCTTGTTATCAGGCATCTCTGCTGGGAAGAGGGTGTTTCTTTTACTGGACAGATCTGCCTGGAGCTTCACGTTGAGCTAATAGCTTATTTAGTTACGACAGACCCTTTAAGAGGGAGTGAGCTGGAGCCTCTTCCCTCTTGAGTTGGCTGCAGGATTGTTCAGTGAATCCTACAGCCAGTTCCTGGCACCTCTGGGATGGGCACAGTGCCAGTGGGGCTGCAGAGGCTGGGTTGCGCAGGTGTCCATGAAGGCCCAGGCTGGCCTTTAGAGGCCATGGCTGCCTGGCAAGGAAAGAGCTCAGACTGAATTTTCACATCCTGGGTGGTCAGGAGGGAAAAAAATGAAGCTTTATTTAGAAACATAACACATTTGATCTGGGACCAGTAATAAACACAGACCCACCTGGTGCCTTTATTATTGAGAGGATCAATTTTCTGCATTCCTCTGCTGACCAGCATATTCTGGAGAAAAACTGAGAATTTTTCCTGTAAGTGGAAGGAAATGCTTTCCTGGAAGGATGAAGAATAGCTTAAGTGTGTAAAGATGGTCTCTTTGTATCTCTCTTATTTTATTGCTTGGTCTTTTATCCTATAACTGTGCTGGGGCAGCACTGGGGCTAGCACCAATGCACCTCATCCCGGGCAGGACAGGGAAGGGCTGGACGGGGTGTCACTCCAGTGTCTGAGGGGGTTGGGAAGGCACAGGTTGTGTGTGTAAAAAAACTAACTAAATAAATAATAAACTCAATACTAAGCACAGGTATTAGACGATTCCAAAGTTGCTGAGTTCCTGAGGAATTAGTCCAGCAAGAAAAAGAGGTTGCATCCTGTACCTTGTGTTTCTTGTGCTGGCAGGTGCATTCCTCCGAAAAGAAGTCAACACTTCTCTGTGAAGGGCAGCCTCTTGGTTTGAGAAATGCCGTGTTAGGGGAAATGATACAGTCTTCATATCTGAAGATTCTTTTCCCTCATTCTAAGGATTTCTATTTCTGTCCACCAGTTATTACTCTTTCAAGGACAAATCCTGGTTCTTTTCAATGCAGTAGCAAAGCACTCACTTCAGCAGAGCCAGTATTTAGCCTGTAGTACTATAATGATAACGATTTTGGTGTTAAAATACATTGCCAGTTCGGAGTTCAATTCTGCAAGCACTTATTACTGGATTTTGTGATGCTCAGTGCGAGAGTAGCTCCTTGTACTGTGCATGGTAGTGTTAGGGTGATCAGGCCCTTCTCAATTAAACAGATGCCAAACATTTTTTCCAGATCTTCTTTCTCTCCCTCACACACCCCTCCCAACCCCTATGACCTTGCATTTTGATATATGTAGATCTTATTTAATTGTAACGAAAAGAAATCTCCTGTATTAACATAAAAAAACCCAAAACGGATCTTGCACAATGTGGGATCATTTCCTAGAGATGAAAGCTGCCACCTTTGTGTCTTGATTCTTCAAAGGGGTAAGCGCCCTTGCTCAGCGTTTTAAAAGGATCATACACCTTATTAACCCTCAGAAAGTGTTGAGAAGTGTATGTTATAAGAAACATCCCTGCACTGGCAGAGAGAAGAAAGATGAGTTAAGAGGCCTCTCTTATCTCTGCCTATTGTAGTATGATTTGCATTCTTCAAAGTTCTTTGTGATCATTAATAAATTAATATGCCACAGAGTAGGAAATGCACTTATTTTTGAAACACTTCTCCAAACTTGAATTATTAAGGTGGTCTGACAGCACTATCTAATAAAGCCAGCTTCGATGCCTTTTATTGTTGAGTAATTCTTTTTTGTCTTATTTTGTTTGCTGTGCCTGCCACTCTGTTATTTACCACCTGGGTTCTTTGGCAAGAACAAAAAGTAAATTGATCTCAAAAGAGTTCTTTACAATAGCTGTGGCATAAAAATGTATTGTTGGTGCATATTTTGGCATTTCCTAACGCTTTATGGCATCACAGCAGTTGTACAATTATCCACCGGTGTGGATCAAAGGTGATATGAATAGCAGTCAGTCACAAGGTACAGAGCCAAGCTTACCCTTATATTAATCTGTGAAGGCAAATGGAATTATACACTTGACTTTTTCATTTGGATGGAGGTCTCTAGATTAAGTGCCTTTTTTGGGCTGGATAGTTCTGAAAGAAAGCAGGAATAGCACAAATCTGAGAGCTGTGTTTCTTAAAACAGGTTCATCTAAATTATCATTCTCATTGTATTTTATAATGGAATCATAACAGAAAGGTATTGATGTATTAATAAGCATGTTTAGTTTTTGGAGGGGAGGGCGGTGATGTGCATACAGTGAAAAGGGAATTAAGGTGAACAGAACCTTCTGTAAAGAAAATAGCTCAACCTTAAATTTGGCATGCTTACATTAAGATAGTAAAATGAGAATCAGAGAACTAGAAAGGAACTGCTGCAAAATCAAATCTAGTATCCTTCTGCTGCAGGTACCTTGTCATCAGGGATCCTGGTTTTCGCTGGTAAAAAGAAATTGTAAATTCTCTGAGTGATTAAAACCCCCAAATCTGTAATTAAAATGAAAGGTCACTATATATATATAGGTATCAGTTGAACACAATGTTTTCCTGATATATTTACAATTTAAAGCAATTTGGAGTGTCACAATCACTATAATAAAATAAATTCTAAATACCTATAAATTTTGGTATTTGATTTTGGAGTTTTTTTATCATGGAAAATCAGAGCTCCCTGTGGCCCCTTAGCTAACAGAACGCAGATCCAGGCTCCTCATTCCCGAGGTCACAGCCCCCCGGCCCTGCTCATGCCCCTCACTCCCCACCCGCAGCCCCCTGGCCCTACCGATGCCCCTCATTCCCCACAGCTCCTAAGGCCCAGCTGCTGCCCCTCACTCCCGCCCACACAGCCCCCTGCACCCCCAGCCCTGCTGGAAGGGGCCCCCAGCTGCCAGGGCTATGGGGCCAGGGACCCAGGTCCGCAGCCTCTTGCCCCCTGCAGCAGCGCCCAAGCCCCGGCTGCTGCCATGGAGAGGAGCCCAGCTCCCCGCTCTGCCCCCCGTTGCCTGCTGCCAGCCTGTTGTGGGTTCAGGCGGGGGTGGCTCCCTATTGCTGCAGTACTCCTGGGGCGGTGCGGGGGACCTGTGCCCCCCAGATCTGTGCATAGGGTGGATGTGGGCTGTGGGCTCAGGCTCCCTGCCCTGCTGCCCTCCCTGGAGCCTCCGCAGGCCAGTGTGTGCGATTTGGTGCAGCTGGGCACAACGGGGCTGTGTGGAGAAGCACCTTACCACTGCAAGGTTTGGGTGGCCCTGGTGAGGCATCCCCTGCCCGTGCAACAGCAGTGAGCTACGCAGCCCTGCACCACTGTAGCGGTGCAGGCAGGGGATGCTTTGTCAGGACAGTGAGGAGCTTGTGGCAGCAAGGAGCTTCCCTACCCAGTCCCACTCTGCCCTGCCGTGCCAGATCGCACCCACCAGGCTGGCAGCCCCTGCCCCACACACAGATCTGAAGGGCACATGCCCCCACGATCCTCCCGTGGGAGTGCGTGCACCCCCCCTGCCTCCTGGATGAGCTGCCAGGAACCTGCAGCCGCGCATTCTGGCCCTAGGCTGCAAGCCCCACGTACCGCCCAGCCGGGCAGCAGCCCCAGCCCTTCCTCTCTCCGTATGGGGGCCTCAATCCCACCCCCCTCCCCAATTTGCTTGTAGGAGCTGCTCTCCAAGCTGCCTGGCAGC
>NW_017729034.1:51383562-51385261 GCF_001723915.1 Gavialis gangeticus
TTCAGGCGGGGGTGGCTCCCTATTGCTGCAGTACTCCTGGGGCGGTGCGGGGGACCTGTGCCCCCCAGATCTGTGCATAGGGTGGATGTGGGCTGTGGGCTCAGGCTCCCTGCCCTGCTGCCCTCCCTGGAGCCTCCGCAGGCCAGTGTGTGCGATTTGGTGCAGCTGGGCACAACGGGGCTGTGTGGAGAAGCACCTTACCACTGCAAGGTTTGGGTGGCCCTGGTGAGGCATCCCCTGCCCGTGCAACAGCAGTGAGCTACGCAGCCCTGCACCACTGTAGCGGTGCAGGCAGGGGATGCTTTGTCAGGACAGTGAGGAGCTTGTGGCAGCAAGGAGCTTCCCTACCCAGTCCCACTCTGCCCTGCCGTGCCAGATCGCACCCACCAGGCTGGCAGCCCCTGCCCCACACACAGATCTGAAGGGCACATGCCCCCACGATTCTCCCGTGGGAGTGCGTGCACCCCCCCTGCCTCCTGGATGAGCTGCCAGGAACCTGCAGCCGCGCATTCTGGCCCTAGGCTGCAAGCCCCACGTACCGCCCAGCCGGGCAGCAGCCCCAGCCCTTCCTCTCTCCGTATGGGGGCCTCAATCCCACCCCCCTCCCCAATTTGCTTGTAGGAGCTGCTCTCCAAGCTGCCTGGCAGCCATGTACATATTCATGCATATGGCGCCCGCTGCCAGACTGCCCTCCTCCTGCTCCCTGCCAGCCCGCAGGGAGCTCTCTACAAAACTGCAACACCCGTAGGTTTCTCTGTTAAAGTGAAAAAATGTGTTTTCCTCCGGTAAAGGGGGAAATCCATATTTTACTCTGTTTTTTTTAGTGGGAAATGGAAAACACGGATCCTGCTTATCGTGTAATCCTGTTCGTCAGTTGATCAAACACTGTTTTAAAGATGGTCTGTTTTTTGGCCCCAGCTCCTCTGACCGGAATGTCATTGAACCCTACTGTTCTGATGGTTCGAAAACCTGCTAATTTCTAGGCTAAATTTTATTTGTGGTCAGCTTAAGATACTCACTTCTTGTGCCAGCATTGTCCTTTAAATCATCTTCTCATTTGGTGGCTATCTTAGAGAAAAATCTTACAGACCAGGGGTTTTCAACCTTTTTTAACAAGTGTACCCCTTCTGTCTCAAAATTTTAGTTCATGTACCCTTTATAATTTTTTCTTGTTTTTAAGGGGGGAGGGCAAATCAAGGTAAGGGATGGAGTGAGTCAGGGGCAGGTGCTTCTCAACTAGGGCAGGGCAGGGTATGGGATGGAGCCATGAACAGCTCATCCAGGGGGTGCAGTGGTGGGGGGGGCTCCTGCTGCCCCCACCCCGGGAGGTCATGGGGTGGGGGTGCTCTGGAGCTGCGCACAGGATGAGACTGCTGCTGCAGAGGGGAGAGAGGCAGATTGAGGCCCAACAGTGGGGGAGGGAGTGGGGCAGGGGCTGCCCAGCTGGGGCGGAGTGCTGGACAGAGCCACGACTGGCTTGTCTGGGGGGCACGGGGTGTGGTGGTCCCCACCACTGCATGCACTCCAGGAGGGCACGGGGGGGATGCTCCCCCAGATCTACATGTCGGACAAGGTTGAGCTGGGGCCAGGGCTGCACCAGGCTGCTCTTGCGGCAGGTGGCAGCAGTGCTGGGAGGGGGCTATGGGAGGGGCTGCAGCCACCCCAAAATTCACCATAGTCCCCCTCCCCCCCCCCTCCT
>NW_017729034.1:51385290-51393260 GCF_001723915.1 Gavialis gangeticus
CGCAGCGCAGCCCAGCCCAGCCCAGCCCAGCCCAGCCCAGCCCAACACCCCTTCTGGGAACAGCTTGGTGCTGCCCTGGCCCCAGCCCGCTGCACCCTGCATACAGATCTGGGGGGAACACACCCCTGTGCCCTCCCGGGGTGCATGCAGTGGCAGGAGCCGCCACACCCCCAAAAGAGCCACTCGCGGCTCTGTGCCCCAGCTGGGCAGCTACTGCCACTGCTCCAGTCCCAGCTCCAGCCCCACTCCCTCCCTCACCACAGGGGCCTATGGAAGTGAGACTGTCGGGGGGGTTACAGCCACCCCAACGCTTGCCGTAGCCTCCCCAGCACCCCTCCCAGCGCCACCTCCACCTGCTCTGAGCACAGCATGGCCCACCCCCCCTGCCAGGAAGAGCCCAGTGCCACCTCTCAGTCCGCAGTGACTCCCCACCACACAGATCCCGGGCACACGGCGCCATGCTCAGAGTGGGCAGCGATGGCTCTGGGAGGGTGGTTGGGGGTGCTACAGTGAATTTTTTTTGGTGCCTGCGGCCTGCCCCCCCATATTCCCACTCCCAACACCACCACCACTCACCCCAAGCACAGCTCTGCCCAGCCCCTCACTGAGAAAAGCCTGGCATGGTGTGGCTGTGGCCCCAGCCCGGCCCACCCCATGCACAGATCCAGGGGCACACATCCCCCATGCCCTCCCAGGTACGCATAGCAGGGGAACCTTCCCCCCTGCCACATGGCTAAGTCCCACACCCCACCCTGGCAGGGCAGCCTCTTCCCCAGCCCCACTCCCTCCCCCCACAACAAACTTACGAGCTGGGCCCGGCTGCTTTCCATATGGCTGGGTTGTGCACATGCAGCTGGAGTTCTGCATACCCCCTACGACTCTTTTAAGTACTCCTAGGGGTATGCGTACCCCCAGCTAACAACCAGTTTTAGACAAAAACCTTGATTAGCCTTCTCCCTCAAGATTAGTTCTCTGTTCCCCTGAACATCCTAGTAGCATCTCTTTGCACTTGTTTCAGCTTCAACCTATCTTTCTGGCATATGAGCAACTCGGGTCTTCCCAGTGTCTATTACAAGGTCATTAACACTTCTCTATCTTTACTGAAAATACCCCAGTTAATAGATTTTTTTTAGGATTGCTTTTGCCTTTTTTATGACTGCATCATGTTGGCAGCTCATAGGCACCTCGTGGTCAACTAGTACACTCAGGTCTTTTTCTTTGTCAGTTATTGCCGACTGATGAGCTCCCAGCTTATAGCAGAAATAGTTTCCAAATGCATGACTTTGCACTTTGTTCTATTGAATTGAATCTCATTTCTGCTACTCCATTCCTTATAGTCATCCAGTTCTTCTCTGTATGGACAATGTTTCCCAACTTTGTATCATCAGCAAATTTCATCACGCTCCCTTCCTTTTGTGCCAAAGTCATTATTAAATATTTTTATTAAGATCAGTTCTCAGACCAAGGACACTTTAGCATGTAGTGTTTTAACAGTTTACCTTTTCTCCCAGAGTTCTGAACTTTGTGACTTCTCACTTTGCTGCAGTTTTATTAGTTCAGAGTGTGCTGGTACTAATGCTTACACCTAGGGGCAAGGCAAGAGGAAGGTGTTTTATCTGTAGGAATAATTTCTGCTAGTGAATGATTAAAAATGACTTTTATCTGAGGCTTCTTATTTGTTTTTTAAGTTTTATATAACCTTTTCTACTGAGTATATTGGACATTTTCTTCTTTAAAAAAAAGTTTATGAAAAATAAAATATAAGCAACCTCCCCTCACCCCCACAAGCTCTTGCTTTAATCCAGCAGTCTACCTGGTGGTCTGTGGGCTGCATGTGGTCTGTAAAGGATTAATTTACAGCCCCCGAATCCCCATCCAGCAGCCTCTCTCCCCATTGCTCCAGCTGCAGAAGCAGCTTGGGGTCTGCAGGTTCCTCCTCCGGCTTCCAGTTCCTGCCCTCACCCCAGGGGATGATTTGGTGCAATGCAGTGCAGCCCATGGGGCCCAGAAAGCCAAGGTTTGGGGATAGGGTGCCTGTTGCAGCCCCCCAGCCACTTAGAAGTTGGACAGGTTTGCTTTAATCCTTATAGGGGGACTTGGTGCTTTGTTTCTAATCATGAGTTTAATTGATGGCACCAGTCCAGGAGCAATACCTAGTAAAGTGGGAAGTTAGTTGCCTGTTGCAGGACTGTAGTTAGTGTTCTTGATCAACAAGGAAATACATGCATGTTACATTTTACATGGTACATCTCTAAGGTGCCATGGTTACACTTATTTTGGATACCAAATGTTCAAATAAATATTTGGGCCTTCATATATTTTAGAAATTTGGTGTTTTACTGCTGCATTATTATTTCAAACAGAATATAGCACCCAATCAAACCCCCGCATAAAGAAGAGTGCATGTGGCCTAGAATACTTGGGCACATGCTAACTTTAAGCATTGTCTTCCATCTGATGGACCAGTCCCCATGCTTCAGGCTCATGCTAAACACTGCCATGATGGGCTGGCGCCATAGTGTGTACTTTGCCTATGGCAGCAGAGAGTGAGCATGAGTGCCACCTGTGCTGAAGGGAAAGAATGGGCGTAGAAACAGAAGTCAGCCATCAACCAAATGCTGAGGGTTTTAACAAGGCTTACAGAAACGTGGTGGGATTCATCCCATCCCATGCACGCTCTCCACACAGCACCCTGCAGCCACGCATGATGCCCCACCCCATGCCGGGAGCACCCGCCAGCTGTGGGCAGTGGGGTGCACAGGTGGGTGGGGGTGTGGCCGGGTGGATGTGTGGTTGGGTGTGGGGTGTGGGTAGGTGTATGTGTGGCTGAGGTGTGGTGGGGGCACACAGAGCGGGGTGGCGGCAGGGAGTTGCGTGTGGCTGGATGCAGAGCGCAGGGCAGTGGGTGGTGGTGCACCATCCGCCTGTCATTCTTGACCGGCACTTTGCTAGTTATAGGATAGTTGTCTCTCCAGTGCTCTTTTTTCCCCTTTGCAGCTATGGTGGTTGCTACTATTCCAAATACTCATAAATCACCCTTCTTTCTAAAAGGTTTTTCTTAGTAAAGCTGTAAATTACACCTAAAGTTTTTATCTATGTCATGGATTGTTACCCAGCTGTGCAGGGGCCACCCTCAAGTGTAGATGCAGTTGATCCAGTGTAAAATGGGACTTAATCTGGTGCAACCTATCCTAGCTTCCAGCTGAGGGGAATTCCTCCAAAGTAATATACCTATTTTAGGGGTTTACCATGCTGTAGTTACACCCATGCATAAATCCCTAATGCAGGCAAGTACTTTGCAAAATTACAGTAAATGAAAGAGATCAGAGAGAAAAGAGCTTTCTCTGCTTTTTCGGTTTTTCTTTTGCACGCTTGTCACTGCTTTGAGAATAATGAGCTTTTTTGTATAGTCCATTAGTTCCCCCCTATTGTTTGTTAGAGCCTTCCACACAGGTAACATGGGAGAGGAAAGCATATGAAAAATAGGGTTATGGGACTGCCACGTCTCATAAATTGGCAGTTACTGCACCTGAAGCTACTTTTACACTTCTTTTGTTTTGAAGTTTACCTGAAGCTTCTTTTTAACTTTTTTTTTTAAGTCAATTATTTTCAAGTTGATGGTGCTCCCAGCAAACCTCTGTCTTGCTTACTCAGGTCTCAGGGGAATAAAAAATGCTTGATATCGTCTACTTATTTAAAAACAAGAATCAATGAGGCTCAGACTCTTGTTACTGGAATTGTTCATCCTCTTCCTCGTAATGATGTCAAGAAATCTGTAATTGGCTACCCAAGTTTGACATTTTGGTTAGAATGGTGCATAGTCTCAGTGAGATGTATTTTACTACTTCCATGTCTTAGCCTTTGTTGTTTCTTCGTGCTGAACAATACAAGTAATATTAAGACCTGCCTGTGGCGAAGGGGTTGTAATGTTGCTGAGACGAGCATGCTGCCTTCCAGCATGGGACCCCCTCTACTATGGCCTGACACAGCTCAGCAGTGCATGTTTTTACATGCAACTCTGAATGGCAACTCCATAACAGACCGTGCTGCTACTTGCTTCCATATCACCATAGTCGTTGCTATGAGTTAACGAGGTCAGGCAAAGTGGAAGTGTTTTGTACCAAAAAGGTGCGGGATTGGAGTTGCAGTGCTAAGATATGAAGGGTTTTGTTGAGCCAGCTCAGGCTGCACAATGTCGAGAGTTCAGTCTCGGTGTCTAATGGCAACATAGCCTGTGTTGGAAAGATTCCCTTCTCGCTGAGTCCCATCCGCTATCAACATTCACTGTGATACTTTAGGATTTATTACAGAGCTTTGCATCCTTTTTTAAAGCATTGCATAAGTGGCATGAATATTCAGTGATTGGGAAGTGCAAGTGTTTTCTCCATTTTGTGGATGGAAAAACAGAGAGAGTGAGGGAGAGGGCCTGGCTCCGGGGGACTCAAATGGCACAGCTAAGATTAGAACCAGGCGATCTGTTTGAGTCCTGCTGTTGAGCCCCTGTTACTTGCTCTTTGTGTTCACAATTTCCAGTTACTGACAATATTAAAACAGGCAGCCATGTGAGCAAGCCAAGGTTGAACGAACAAGTTACATATGAAAGTGATGATCAGACTGCAAGCAATAACAGATACAACTTTAAATGCCATTTGGCATAGATAGGGAATGATCTGGCTTCTGAGTGCATGGAAATAGTCATAAGTTGCTTCAGTACAGTTTAATTCCATTGGTTAAAAATAAATAAGTAATGCATACTGTAAATAAATAATGCATACTTCAGAGGTCAATGTTAATTTGCTCTGATTTGCTGCCGCTGTAGAAGTTCAGATCATACGTAGGCAAATCTCATGACTGGTTCATGATAGGTAAATAAGTTTTCTCTGTACCTCTAATTTTATCTCCTTTTCGTAATATCGGTTTGAAGAAAAATGGTGGATCTCTTTTGCCTTAGAGCATAACAAATACTTTTCTCCGACTTGCCAGTGGGAAGAAAAAAGTTTTGCCTGGCACATATCAGGCCTGCTTATCAGCTTGTGCAAAGTTGAACCTTTCCTTAAGAAAAAAAAAAAAGTCACAGACTCTTAGGACTAAGAAATAAGTCTTCTGAATGTAAAGGCTGAATATATAATGCTGCTGTATTAAACCTGCCATCAGTGTGAAACCAAAGAGAAGAGAATTACTGCCCAAGTGCAGGGGGGCTGGACCCGATGATCTGTAAGGTCCCTTCCAGCCCCTAACATCCATGAAACTATGAAATCTGTAATCTCAGAGAGGCTTTCAAATGAACACTTCTTTGGTACGCTACCTCTCTGCTTAAGGCAGAGCTGTCCCACTTCTAAGCCTCCAGGGCCACAAGAGTGAGGGCCACGCTGGTCAAGTCACAGGCCACCGGGCTCTGTGGGCACCTCCCATAACCATCCCCCTGCTGCACCCTATGCAACCATCCTTTCTCCCTCTCCCTGCAATGTATAGGCACATGAACATGCCCCCCCAGCCCCTGCTGCAGTGTGCACCCTTGCAGATATCCCCCTCCACTGCTGGATGGGGTGCTCCCCCCCCCCCGATGCACTATGCTAGTGCAATCCCTGGTGCGTGGCCTTCACCTCTTCCCTCCCCTGCCCTGCAGCCCGTACTCACTCTCAGCTCCCAAGTTGCACCACACCACCCCTCCCCCTGGGGCATAGGCTAGAGGAGGGAAGGGGAGCCAGGCTCTTGTTCCAGGCCTAGCAATGGGAGGAGCACCAGCTGGGTAGGAGTTGTGGGGCATAACTTAACCTCTCACGGGCTACTAGTTGGACAGCTCTGGCTTAAGGGATTCTGCCCCCATGAGAAGGCTTCATGATTTTAATTTAGGTCAGTTTTAAAATTAATTTTGGTAAACTAGTGCAAACATTTATAAGTGTTTCTGTTTTGGTTTTTGAGTGGGTTATTTTGCTTTAGCTCAAGTCAGTAAAGACTTGATCTATACTAAGCGGGTATTAGCCACTCTAAATACGTGGCTTTAATTCTTAAGCAATACATGGTTTTATACTGGTTTGAAATGGTGCAAGTCTGGGTAAGCAAGGCTTCAGGTCCTGTTTGGAGTATCAGTGTCAGTTCTCCTGTGGGATGATGATACTGCTGCTTATTGGATAGCCTGGGTGTAGACTACAGAAGCTGTCTAAAGCATACTCAAATGGAGGAAAGCCATGTAAAAGAGAGTATGTGAAAGGGAAGAATTGTAGAAGCAGAGGAACTACTTGTTTTCTAGTCCATCAAGTATGGGCCTGTTTCACAGATACCCTTTATTATGGAAAATGGATTGGCTCCAGTTATGTAAGGGTCTCTGTGGACCTTCGGTAATCTGCATGAAGGAAATCCAGGTTATTTTCTGGATGTAAAATAGTCTGACTTGACCTTCAGTTTTTGTCCTGTAAAACTCTTACCTACGGCAAAGTATTAATACACAGTTAAATGCAAGAAACAAATCAAATTCCTGAAGCTTCCCAGAATGTCAGTGCGTATTTCTTAAAAGAAGCAAAGCAGCGTGAGTGGGAAACTTAGGGCTTTTTGAGGAAGAAGTGACATTTTAGTCAGTGTAAAAATAAAATAGCCTCAGGGATCTCATATCACCTCCAAAGTTCCTGGATTATGTAAACTTCTCTCAATTTAACCGTATGTACTAACCTTCTGTTTATAGTATGCTACAGTAGAAACTGTGCTGCCAAAAAGCCATGTTTTAAACTGTTTGCAAATATAAATTTGCTTCAGACATGCGTATCTGGTGCACCCTGACTCTAAAATGTCCTTTTTAAAGACACAATTGGCAACAACTTGGACTTTCTGAAAATTTGTTTTCCTTCTTTTCAACTTTGACGTCATACTGACTCGTGGGCGACTGGTGCTTCCTGAGTCTGATGGGGCCTCAGTGGGGCATGACCTGGGTGGGGGGTCCCCCAGCGGCCAGCCAGTGACTGGGGGGTCCTCCAGCAGCTGGTCACTGAGCGTGCCAGTGGCACGGCAGCTGCGGTGGAAGTGCCAGCACTTCCACATGTGGCACAGCAGAAGGTTCCACCGCCGGCAGTTCGTCCGACAACATCCCACTGCCGGAGCCCATTTCAGGGGGGGCATGAGCACTCTCCGTGCCCCCCTACCAGCCAGAGCACTCACTCTCGGGGGGGGGGGCATGTACCCCCTCCCCCCATGCCCCCTATACGCGTTGCCTATGTACTGACTGTGTATGCAGTTGTGGTGATGCTCATGCTTCCCTCTGAGTTTTTAAGGAGGACCCTGATACAGTGAACAGAAATTTAGAGTTTCCAGATCAAACCATTTTAAATGGAGCAGACAGTATAAACTTACAGATATTTTTTTGACTCCCCAAAACTAGATCCCAGAATGACTTTGTATTGTTTGCAATGTTTGTGTTGGGAGAGCTCTGGCATTTGTAGATATGTCATTTTAAACTTTTGGATTAGGGGTTGAACTGAGGAAGGTTGGAGGGAAGTGATCCCTACTTTTCTAATTCTGATATAATAAAGGGCTTTGTCTGTCTGTCCGTAATGCTTTTGGAGCACTCTGATTGGTTACTGAAACAACCAATCAGAGTGCTCCAAGAGCATTCTGGTTCGGAGGCATGGTGCCACCATGACAGCGGGCCAGCCCTGCTCCTGGAGGTGGTGGCAGCACAGGGTGGAGGGCCAAGCTTCTCCCCTCCCACCCCCCCCATGAGGCACCGGCAGTGATAGTCTGTCCCAGTGGCAACACATAAGGGGTGCGTGGGGGTGCATGTGCACCCCCTGAGAGCACTAATGCACCCCCTGACAGGCTGCACTCCCTGCTTAAGTGATGGGCAGGAGGGGCCCCTGTAAACATTGGCCAAGGTGTGGCGGCCACTTCTGGAAGACAGTGAGTGAGATCGGCCATGGGGGGGACCGCCCCACCACCTGATCACTGACTGGTTGCTGGGGGGGGGGGGGGGCACCGCCCCC